>NC_068981.1:149442037-149444305 GCF_001194135.2 Octopus bimaculoides
TATATATATATATATATATATATATATATATATGTATGTATATCATCACGCGCAAGCATACACACTTGCACAGACGCACGTATACAAACAAATATACACACATATTCATACAGATATGTTGCATACGAATATGCATGTATATATACATACATGAATACGTACATACATAGATATATCCATACAAGCAATCCATGAACAGTTAATAGCTACGAAATATCTAATGTACAACGATAAAATGAAGCCCATAAAATCCCAAGATGCAACCGTAAATGACAATTTTCCTACTCTTCTATGTAGTATATAACATATATTATCAACAGCTGCTTCAAAATGTCATGTAGGTGGTACTTCCCTTTATGACATGATGCTAAAACAATATATAATGCCATTCGCTGAATAGACTGTCCTGGGATAAATATAAACAACACCTCTGTTATTACATACATACATATCAGCAAAATGAATATTAGTGGAAAATTCCCTTTAAAACTTGTAGCAAGTTCAAAAGTAATAGGCCTGATATATTATTTGGTTCAGAAAAGAAAAATTCTATATAGTCGTAAAACCTATCATCCTTGCATATATGAACATTTCTTTGAAAATCAGCAAGAAAGAAAATATTCAGGAATAATTGCTTCGAAACAAACAGCTCCTGTACCCTGATAAGAAACTACATTACATCACTATAATTATTGGCAAACTTGGTTGCGTTCGTCTATGCCTAAGTGATAATCTGGAAAGACTAGGATTTTCAGATAAAGAAAAACCGGTTAAAAACACTTTAAAATGAAATCTGTAAGTGGAAGAGTAAAAGAATGCAAGAATTTTCTTAAGTTTAATACATAACAACGCTGTTATCAAAATTCTGGAAAGATTTCTTAAAAATACAAAATGAAGGAATATAAACACAAACATGCGCGCAGACATTATGTATACATACATACATACATATATACATACATACATACATACATAAATGCATACGTATGAATGTCATTGCTCGGTTTTATTTCAAGATTTCTTACCAATTAAGGTGGCGAGCTGGCAGAAACGTTAGCGCAACGTGCGAAATGCTTAGCGGTATTTCGTCCGTCTTTACGTTCAAATTTCGCCGAGGTCGACTTTGCCTTTCATCCTTTCGGGGTCGATAAATTAAGTACCAGTTGCGTACTGAGGTCGATCTAATCGACTGGCCCCTCTCCAAAAGTTTCGAACCTTGTGCTAAGAGTAGAAAAGATTTCTTGTCAATAGAGAAAGATCCGGTTTCTAACCTTGATCCACAGCTCCTTCATTGGAATTTCAACATCAACAAGGTACTTTGTTTGCATATATGTATGTATGTATGTATGTATGTATGTATGTATGTTTCTGAGTTGTGGCACTACCACGTCACGAAGCATTTTCAAGTAGTTCTCTCTATTTACAGTTATATCAAAGAAAACGGGTCCGATAACACTTTCGTTTGAGAGTGCACCCGATACTGTAATGCCAGGCTGGTTCCGTTGAGATTCTATGGTCAAATGGGGATTTTCATCAGCTCAGTACACGCATTTATGCCTGTTTACATGACCGGATAATTTGAAGCAAGCCTCATCTGACCAGATGATCTTATCCAGATAGTCTGGTTGCTCATTAGCAATTTGATCACGCATCATTTCGCAGAATTGCAGCCAGCGATCTGGGTCGTCCTCCAAAAGACCACGTACCAGTCGTGGACGGAAAGGTATTAATTTCAGCTTATGCATTAGGCGTTGCAATGATGTTCTTGGTATGGATAGTTCTAGAGAAGCACGTCATGTGGACTTCTTTGGACTGTTCACAAATGTCATAGTCACTAACATCTCATTTTTTTTCAGTCACAGAAGTCTTAGGGCATCCAGATTTTGGTGCTTTACTCACTGAACCTGTTGTATCAAATTTATGTCTTATCTGATAAATTGTTTGGCGTGAAGGCGGAGGAGTGTGAAAGGCTTCTTGCCATGCCATGCGCACCTGCTCGGCATTTTCAGACTTCCAATACTGCTTTAGTATCCAATTTCTCTGTTCTTGATTTAAATTGTTTGCCATGGCTCAAACTTTAAGTATCTGTAAAAAAAAAAAAAAAAAAAAATTATAAACTGAAAAGTGAGCTTGACAAAATTAGCTAAATTAGCAGAGAATAATTGTTTAATATATTTTTATAATTAAGATCTAAACTGTTAATATATGAATGCGAAAGAGTTAGTTGAATAACCGTAAGCCTACTTTTGGTCCACCCTTTACACACAC
>NC_068981.1:149444315-149448578 GCF_001194135.2 Octopus bimaculoides
ATATATATATATATATATATATATATATATATATATATATATAGAGAGAGAGAGAGAGAGAGAGCGAGAGAGAGAGAGGGAGAGAGATATATAGACATACAGACAGACAGAAAGAGAGAGAGAGAGAGAGAAGAGGGGAGGGAGAGAAAAAGTAAAAGAAAGAGATGGAGAAAAAAATAAGAAAATAGCACGCAGTCCCTGTCAACTAGTTACGCTCTCATAAATAATTAACCAATACCAGTCCCATGTGGGGGTATTGAAACTGGAACATTGCGGCTGTGTTAGGAACTTTCCTACTCAATCATATTTGCCGAAAAAAATGCGGTCTTGTTAATGATGTCCAACTTGTTTCGACCAGCTACTTTTAAGAACTACATTTACTTCAGTCTGTCTTTCCCACGTTCCGTACAAGTGAGCTTCAAAGAGCTTTCTTTCAATAAATTTTTAAACATATTTAGAGGGAGAGTTTGTCTTTTAATTGCTTGTGCACTCATATTTCATCGTAGTTTTCCTGTTAAAAATATTTTATTGCATTTGTATTTATTATGCAAACGCTCCATTGAGGTAATTTTCCTCAGCCATATTGTTTATATTAATGAAAGCTTCTTACGATACTTGAAGAATTCATAATCTATATGGTGTACTGTTAAACTCAGCGGCTTAGGTACCAAAAAGTATTGATTTGTTTAGAATGGCAACTAAGCCGCCTTAATTGAAATATATGGCTACAACACTAACTGTAGGTTACCATTATCTTATAAATCTCTATATGTAAAGAAAATTCAATATTTGTTGTTTATGTTATCTGAAACTAGAACAGATAGCAAAAGATAATTATTTTGCAGTTAACCCAAGATAATAGAATTGTTTGGAAATTTCTTATTCATATAAACATAGATTTTCTCTCTCCTCGTATCTTGGAGTATATAATATGTGCATAAATTCAAAACAAACACACATATCTATCAACTTTAATAAAACTGCTTTCTTATTTTTGTTTGTTTACTTATTTCTTTAGATAGTCTATTTGTGATATATTTTAAGCAACCTATGAAACTATTTCATATACACTTACAGAAGAAATATGTAAAGGTGTGTATGTGTGTGCATGTATGCATACATATATGGAGAAATGTTTTATATGTACATGCATATATACATGCATGCATGTATCTATATAGATATGCTGTACGTATATACATACATGCAAACATAAATATGTGTATGTATACACATACACACACACACACACATATATATATGTATATACACATACATACATACATATACATATATATACAAACACACCTATAGATAAACATATAAATACATACACACATACATATATACATACACACACACATAAATATACATACACACACACACACACATATATATACACACATACATACATATATATACACATACATGTATACATACACACTCACATATAAATATATATACATACACACACACATATATATATATACACATACATACACATATATATACACATACATATATATATATACACACTCACATATAAATATATATACATACACACACGACCCTAAACTCAACATGTTTTCACGCAAGCGTACAACATACGAAATAATACATACATACGTACATACATCACATTTTGAAGGCTATGCGTTTGCAATCCTGGAGCAGGAGATTTCCACAAAGTGCCTGGTGAACAAGAGAGACAGGCACGCTCTGGTAATCCCAAGGTGCAACCGCATGTGTAGGCTATGTCATGGTTCTGTGGAAGACATCACGCATGTGGTTAGCAGCTGTCCTAAAATGTCGTCACGGTACTACCTCCCTATACAGCACGATGTTGTTGCTAAAACAATTTACAATGCCATCCGCAAAAAAGACTGTACTGAAATAATCCTAGAAAACCCTCTGTTATGAAGTACATTCATAAACACTAACTCAAGGAATACTGATGGAATATTCCCATTAAAAGTTTTGTCAAATGTAAACATACAGGCCGGATATTGTTGTTTGGGACAGAAGGACAAAGGTATGTACCATCATAGAGGTCAGCTGTCTTGCAGATATAAATATCTCTATGGACAACTGCTTCGAAAACTCCAGCTTCTATATCCAGACTATGAATTCATATTCATATCAATAATAATTGGAGTACTAGGTTTTGTTAGTAAATGCTTAAAGGAGAATCTGGATAAACTGGCTAATTCGTACATTAAAAGTGCAATCTGTGAGTGGAACAATAAAAATATGCAAGTCGTTTCTCAAGTTCCAAATGTGAATTTGTCTGTGTTAACTACATCCCAAAGAAGGAGTCTTGCATCCTTGTTGGAAACCGTCTCCCTCTTGAGTAGAAGATTTATGATAAAAATACATACATACATACCGGATTTATACCTGTAATTACTGGAGCACTGGGAGATGTAATATAATGCCTAAATACCAATCTTGAGAAGTTAGATTTCTCAAAACCTGATAGGTGAAAGCTACTTCGAAGCCTAAAATCTGTAAAACTTTCCAGAAGTTTATCTTTTAAATATATATGAACACGTCTAGATATGCAATACATACATGAGAATATATACACAAAGCAAAACATACAAATCTGCACATATACATACATACAGGCGCAGGAGTGGTTGTGTGGTAAGTAGTTTGCTTACCAGCGATGTGGCACCTTGGGCAAGTGTCTTGTACTATAACCTCGGGTCGACCAAAGCCTTGTGAGTGGATTTGGTAGACAGAAACTGAAAGAAGCCTGTCATATACGTGTGTGTATTCATGTATGTGTGTGTCTATGTTTGTGTGTCTGTGTTTGTCTCCCCAACATCGCTTGACAATCGATGCTGGTGTTTACGCACACGTAACTTAGCGGCTCAGCAAAAGAGAACGATAGAATAAGTACTAGGCTTACAAAGAATAAGTCCCGGGGTCGATTTGCTCGACTAAAGGCGGTGCTCCAACACGGCCGCAGTCAAATGACTGAAACAAGTAAAAGAATTAAAAGAACACATGCACAAGTGCACAGAGATTGGATCTAGGTTAGAAACCGACTCATTCTCTATTGGCAAGAAATCTTGAAATAAACTGAATAATGACATACATACACGTGTGTGTGTGTGTGTGTGTGTGTGTGTGTGTGTGTGTGTGTGTGTGTGTGTGTGTGTGTGTGTGTGTGTGTGTGTGTGTGTGTGTGTGTGTGTGTGTGTGTGTGTGTATAATACAATGTTATTTTCAGTTCGAATATACTTGATGCACATTTGAACTGGGAAACAAGCTACTCACTGCGTTTTGTCACTGAGAATATATATTCGAACGTGCATCAAGCATATTCGAACTGATAATAACATTGAAATTTCACTTAGTACTTCTTAACGCAGTGAAATAATAAAAACGTATATTTTTGTATGTATGTATATTTGCATACACATATGAGTATACTTATATATCTGACTAAATATATATCAGAGAACTAGAATATCAATCCCATTTCGACGAACTCTCAAGTTATCTTAAAATTATTTAGCTACTTTAAAGTTAGATAGGAGTATGAAACTATTGTTTGGGTGTTTGTTGTACAAGCGCAGGAGTGGTTGTGTGGTAAGTAGTTTGCTTACCAGCGATGTGGCACCTTGGGCAAGTGTCTTGTACTATAACCTCGGGTCGACCAAAGCCTTGTGAGTGGATTTGGTAGACTGAAACTGAAAGAAGCCTGTCATATACGTGTGTGTATTCATGTATGTGTGTGTATATGTTTGTGTGTCTGTGTTTGTCTCCCCAACATCGCTTGACAATCGATGCTGGTGTTTACGCACACGTAACTTAGCGGCTCAGCAAAAGAGACCGATAGAATAAGTACTAGGCTTACAAAGAATAAGTCCCGGGGTCGATTCTAGTTATCGGTTAGTTTGCGGAAGGCTGTGTATAATGATTTAATAGCACCAAGCAAGCCGTTAAATATGATTTATTATCGCCGCTGAAGTCAAATGAAGTTGGTCATGCATTACAAATTTACACGTAGGGCCAGCATGGTGAAAGAAACATAAAGTAACATGCAAATAGCTAGATATCAAAATTTACCACTGGTGCTGGATTAAACACAAGAAATATATCTAGAACTCGACTGAGTAAGGAAAACTCCGAATGACCCGTCCTTGTTTTCATTGTATCGTCTATCTGGGATGTTTTGTTGTCCCTTTTTTGTATCACCTAACTAACTGTCTGGATGTTTTGCGTTCTTGTTCTATTTTGTATTTTATATAT
>NC_068981.1:149448756-149449755 GCF_001194135.2 Octopus bimaculoides
ATATATATATATATACATATATCCTGTACCCAGATATGCATCTATATATACAAGTACATATAAGTATGTACATACATGTACGTATATATGCATATACTCATTTATTATTTGTATTACATGACCGAACGCTAAGCGTCCTCCTTGCAAGTAAGTTTTTAAACTATATTTTTCTGACGCTACTCTATCTACCTTTGTATCTTTCTCTCCCACTCTCGTTCTTCCATCTGCTGTTCTTCGCCTCTCTCCTTCTCTACTATATCTCTTTCTTTCTCCCTGTCTCTCTTTGCTCACCTATCTTCTACTTCCTCCCCTTTCTTCTCCCTCTACCACTCTTTCTCCTACCCTTCCCTGGTCACGTGTCTGACTACTTTTCTTTCTTTCATATCTTCGCTTTCGCGAAGCTAGCACGAACAATTCTTCGTCTCGTTTCTAGTTCGTTGCTTCACAGCGTTCAGCACATACATATTTTTTTCACGTCTGGCCGTATAGCCTTCTTGTTTGTTCTCACTGTTTGGTTTTCCTGTTTTGTTTTGTCCGCCACTACATTCCTCCACGTTACAAATTTAATTTGAATTAAATTAAATTTAAATTTAATTTGTGGTCCGTGGGAAGAGCTGTTTTAACGATGCGTCCTGCCCTATATATATATAGCGGCGTATGTACACTTTGGTCTCTTATATGTAAATATATATTTATCTAAATCTTGTACGACTCTATTCTTTCTTTCTGTCAGCTCTTTCACGCTTATTCGTTCATTCCCCTTTTCATTCTTTCGTTCCCCCCTCTCACATTTCCCTGCCTTCTTTTCTTGCTAATTTCCCTCTTCTTTTCACTTCACTGTGTCCCTGTCATTTTTTCTCGCCCCCCTTAATTCTTCTGTCCCTCTGCCTCTACCTGTCTCTTCCCTCCCCACGTGACCGGTGTTCGGCCAAGTCTGATCTTTCTTTCTTGGTTCGGCCGTCATCCGTGCAACATCTATATTCCTCCCTGTGCCTGTGA
>NC_068981.1:149450732-149451934 GCF_001194135.2 Octopus bimaculoides
GGACAATAGCTCGACTACACATATGATCAAGCCGTTATGTTGTGACTTGAATCCACAATGTGGCACATCAAGTTCACGTCCTACTACAGAGCTATATGTTGATACAGAAACTCTTCTAAAAAATACCTTAATACTATTTACTCTCTTTACTCTTTTACTTGTATCAGTCATTTGACTGCGGCCATGCTGGAGCATCCCAGGACTTATTCTTTGTAAGCCTAGTACTTATTCTATCGGTCACTTTTGCCGAGCCGCTAAGTTACGGGACGTAAACACACCAGCACCGGTGGTCAAGCGATGGTGGTGGTGGGGGGGACAAACACAGACACACAAACACACACACATATATATACATATATACGACGGGCTTCTTTCAGTTTCGTCTAACAAGTCCACTCACATGGCTTTGGTCGGCCCGAGGTTATAGTAGAAGACACTTGCCCAAGGTGCCACGGAGTGGAACTGAACCCAGAACCATGTGGTTGGTAAGCAAGCTACTTACCACACAGCCACACCTGCGCCTATGTCATGTGGAAAAAAACGATCGAAGACCAAGGGAACGTTGAATTTTCTATCATATTTACTACGTCTAATATTACGCTTGATTCTTTTGTCCGGTGGTTTGGGCTTCTATGTTATAATGTCTAGCGCTCTGGGCTTTGAATCCAGCCATCCGAGTTCATGTCTCAGTGATATATAAGTCTCTGGGTTTTTTTAGGCGCAGGCATAGGTGTGTGGTTAGGAAGCTCGCTTTGCAATCCCGTTGTATCGGGTTCAGTCCTTCTGCGTAGCGCCTTAGGCAAATGTATTTTACTCTAACACCGAGTGCCCAATGCCTTGTGAGTGAATTTGGTGTATGGGTGAGGTATGGAAGCCTGTCGTGTATATGTGTGTGTGTGTGACTTTGCTTGTCATTGTCTCCCTCCACTGCTTGACAATCGTTGCTGGTTTGTTTGCGTCCTCCGAGCCGAACACTCTAACCACTAAGTCACACGCATTTACAATTCAGAGTGACATCTTATAATATCTCTTTTTAGTCATTCGACTAAAGGCATTCTGGGGAATCCTGATGTGTTTAGCCGGCTACTTATTCTATCGTTCTATTTTGGCCAAAGTACTGAGTTCCTGGCACGTAAAACAAGCTAGCACTAATAGCCAAGAAGTGATGGACACACACACACACACACACACACACACACACA
>NC_068981.1:149452580-149455246 GCF_001194135.2 Octopus bimaculoides
CTGACTCACTCACCCACCCACCCACTGACTCACTCGCTCACTCACTCACTCACTCACTCACACACACACTCACTCACTCATACACACACACACTCACTCACTCACTCACTCACTCACTCACACACACTCACTTACTCACTCACTCACTCACTCCTTCACTCACTCACTCACCCACCCACTCACTCACTCACTCACTCACTCACTCATTCACTCACTCACGCACACACACACTCACTCACTCACACAAACACTCACTCACTAATTCACTCACTCACTCACTCACTCACTTACTCACTCACTCACTCACTCACTCACACACACATACACTCACTCACTCACTTACTCACTCACTCACTCCCACACACACACTCACTCACTCACTCACTCACTCCTCACTCACTCACTCCTCACTCACTCACTCATTCACTCACTCACTCACTCACACACACACACTCACTCACTCACTCACTCACTCACTCATTCACTCACTCACTCACTCACTCACTCACTCACTCACTCACTCACTCACACACACACACACTCACTCACTCACTCACTCACTCACTCATTCACTCACTCACTCACTCACTCACTCACTCACTCACTCACTCACTCACTCACACACACATACGCATACATAAATGACAAAGGAAAAGAAATTATGTAATGAACTTTATTAGCTTACAGCTGTTTTTGCTATAAGATGCTATAATTGAAAGCTTGTCTCTCTATATCTTCGTCAGAGTCTCAAAAACGAAATATATTAAATTCTAACAACAGGTTGTTAGTATCTCTATGCTTAAATAAAATTTGAACATATAGACGGACGAAATACCGTTATGAATTTTGCCAGGTGTGTCAACGATTCTGGCAGCTCACCACCTTGCGGAATAGCATATATATATATATATATATATATAATACGAGTGTTATAAAAGAAAAGTTTCCAAATTATGGTTGGTAGGGATATAGAATTTAAGTGGGTATCATAGTCGCATGTATCGGTTATTAATATTGGTTAACCTCCGTGAGTGTACATAGAACTCAAGTTAGTTTGATTTACTAACCTCAGTCTCTCTTCACATTGGTAAATCTATGTCTCTACAGAGACTGCATGTTTCCGGTAATGGATAAGTAGATAGATAGATAGATAGACAGACAGACAGATCAAAGGAAAAAGCAAAACGTTTGACATCACTCGAAAACTCATTTAATTTAGATAGACAATATAACCACATAGGGTCTCTTACAGCTGTTTCTAGAATAGCGAAGCATATGGATTTGCCATATCCAATCTCATTGATTTGGGTGAATCGGGGCTATAGTAAAAGACATTTACCCAAGAGACTGAACCCATAACTATGTGGTTGGGAAGCAAACTTCTTACCACACAGCCACGCCTAGAATTTGTATTCATTCGTTATATTATAAAGGAAACTGAAGTTTGTATTTTTTTTCTGATTTTTCCTGTAGATGCAAGTGTTATTCCCTACAAAATGAAAGTTAACTTCTCAGATTTAGTAAAATCTATATGTTTTTAATCTATTAAATGAAGATAGCTTTTGTCGACTTCAATATATCGATAAACAAAGGGCAACGTTTACAGTATTTAAGAGAATAGACAGATGTGTGAAATCTATTGTAGAATAAACCTCTATGCCATCAATCTATTCAATGAAATAGTGCATTTTCTTCAGGCATGAGTAAGAATAAAAGTGCCTGTGAATGTAAATATGTCTGCCTATTTATGTAAATCTGTACGTGCGCATGTGTACGTGTATGTAAATGAGATGGAGTGAAAATGTAATAAGAAAAATTAATGCCAGATTCCGTTTGTTATTTCAAGAAGA
This sequence comes from Octopus bimaculoides, assembly GCF_001194135.2. NCBI lineage: Eukaryota > Metazoa > Mollusca > Cephalopoda > Octopoda > Octopodidae > Octopus > Octopus bimaculoides. The sequence goes on from NC_068981.1 coordinate 149,454,431, forward strand.
ATGTCGCTCAAGCAGTTACAGAATTTAGACTAATTAAAATCTGTAAGTATTCTTTCTTGTAATAGTTGTTATTTTACATGCATTTTTCTTCCTTTTATCGTTCATGTTCATTTTGGTGTTTCTGTAGCTGTTGTTGTTGTTATAGATTTTTTCCTTCATCATTTTAATTCATTCTGCTTGCTGCCTGTCTGCAACTTGCAAATCAATCTTGCAATCTATGTATTACTATTGAACATATTTACGATAAGAGGCATATCACAGTTGCAATAATTTCTTCACGCTATCCACCCCTTCCCGCCACTCTCTCACACACACACGCACATACACACACGCACGCACATACACGCACACTCACACACATCGACGGATATAGCTTCATATCAACTTAATGATATAATATAAAGAAGGTGCAAGAGTTCATTTCTTTGACTTTTCTTCATTTTTAATTTTCCAATTCTATTAAAGAAAACCAACCAACCAATCAGCCAACCAACTAACCAGCCAACCAACCAAACAATGATACAAACAAGGAAATACAAAATAGAAACACAGCAGAAAAATAGTAAAGCACGTTATTATAGATCTGTGCATCCTGATTCAAGAGAATGGTGTGCAAAAATGTCAAGATGTAAGCGGCAAAACGTACGAAAATGTCAGAAAGAAAGTTCAGATTAAAAATTTGCAAATGTCTTTAGTGTTGAACTTTCTTAACCGAAGATGGGAAAGTACATATGCGTACACTCTCTCAATGCAATATATATATACAACAATACTTACACACGTACACACACATGCACACACAGTCCCCCCCCCCCC
>NC_068981.1:149455300-149457116 GCF_001194135.2 Octopus bimaculoides
TGTGTGTGTGTGTGTGTGTGTGTGTGTGTGTGTGTGTGTGTGTGTGTGTGTGTAATACGAGTGATAGGAAAAAGTATATAGGAAATGTAACAAGGATATTTCTTCGTGCAAGAGTTTAGCAAAGAGCTCATTGACATAAAAATGATCTAATGTATATGTGTGTGTGTGTGTGTGTGTGTGTGTGTTCGTGCGTCTGAGCGTGTGCACGTGTGCGTATATATATGTGTGTGTGTATATATATATGTTTATATGTGTATATGTGTATATATATGTTTATATACATACATATATATCCACAGAGACACATATACAGTCATCCTCAAAATTATTCACACCCTTGCCAACTTTTGTGATTTTCTAATTTTTGTGATGAAATTAATGCATTTTGCAGCAATATGAAGTTGATGCGATCGAAACACGTGTCGGACTATTATCACGAATAAACTGACTGGAAATAAACATGAAGCTTGAATGTTCAAATTCTTCATTCTCCTTATTATCAATATTGTTTGGAAATACTATAGAAAGTACCTTTTTAAAAAGTATATGTCTGAATTACCAAGAAAGGATATCTTCACTAAGCTGGGTTGCGTTATCTACACACACGACAGGAATATTGAGTCCGAATACTCTTACAGGGAGTTTTGATATCCAATATTCACATAATATTTTTGGGTGTGCAGATTGTACAAAACCGGCAAGGTGCCTCAATTTAAGTACCTAATTCAATTGAATCTTAATTACACACACACACACACACACACACACACACACACACACACACACACACGCACGCACGCACACACGCACGCACGCACACACACACACACACACACATTACTTTAATGCTATGCATAAATTTTTGCTGATATTTCGGGTTGAAATTTATACCAGGGAATTTATACCAAGAATCATAATAAAAGAACAACGATAGGGATTTGATGTTAAATCTACCATCGAGTGATGATATTTTCCCAGTAGGTGGCTTTCGTGATATCAAATATCTGATCAGATTCTGACCCAAAGGATATTAGGCGACATACCATTCATACTGATTCGTGTGTCCAGGATTTATGATAGATTTCTCTGAACTACTTGTTTTCGTCCAATTCTTGTCGTTTTTTCTTTCTTCCCTTCTCGTTCTCAAATGCGGCAGTGGAGTAATCACCCATTTGTTTCTCTCTCCATCTTATCCTCATTTTTTTACTTTCTCTAAAGCGCTTATGTTGTATGGTTATTCTTCTCTGTTACCATTTTGTCGTTTTCAAAATAATATCAGCCTTTTGGTCTTTGATATTCTACCCTATTTCTTTCTATTTCTCTATCCTCTACTCATTAGATGCATTCATAATTTTAGTGCCACAAAGGCAGAATTAATATAAAATTCATCTCTGCTAATTATTATTGCTCGTTTATCTGACTAATCATCTTCCTGGTACTTACTTTATTAAGTTGGAACAATAATCGGTGGCATCGATATCGGCGTGAGGTCCAAAAGTAAAAGGAACACAATTTAATACTGTTTTACTATCTAATTGGTTCTCCAGCGATTCTGTTGTACTTTATATGTATGTATATACATACATACATAGATACATACATACACACACACACATACACACACATATGTATATATATACATATATATATATATATACATATATATATATATCTACAATGTGTATATATATAATGTATATATATGTGTGCGTGTGTATTTTTCATTTTTATTTTATATATATAAACACATATACATATATATATATGTGTTTATATATATATATATATATATACATATATATATATATATATATAT
>NC_068981.1:149458649-149459562 GCF_001194135.2 Octopus bimaculoides
ACACACACACACACACACACACACACACACACAGACGCACACACACAAAATGGACCTCGGACACCAATTTGTGATCGCGGTTTTCATTTAGCCATTCAGCTGAAGCATCTGCCCCTTGAATTACCTCGTACATGGTTGACTGTTTCACAGGCACGTATATCCTTATAGTAGTCCAAAGAATGTCAGCATGACACAGTGTGAGATAAAAGTGGACATGTTAAAGTACAGATACAATTCATCAAACAGCTTCTATATTGTTACAACACATACGAGGAAATGCTGAAAAGTTCATCGATTTGAGTAAAAGAAAATAGAGTGGGATAAGTTAATCATGATTCTACTTAACATATTCCCCTCTCAGATCCGCACACTTATTGCAGTGGTCTTTTAGTTATTCTAAGCTATGAAAAAGAACTCAGAAGGTTGCGCTCCCAACCAGGCCTATCGTGATATCTTTAAAGCTGGGAACTTTCCAACACTACTCGTACGTCTGTTTGTGCATTTGTGTGTCCATATGCTAATTACTTATGCGTACACTATTTATCATGTAAGCTGTCAGTTATACAAAGTCGAAATTCAAATGCAACCATTATCGATTTTAGCACTCACATTATATGTATCAATCAAGCAATAACCAGCAATTCGTTGCACCAATTCAATTGTATGTATTCCCTCCTCTCTAAAAATTGGGTTTGTCATTAGAGAAAAAATAATTACAGCAAAGCAGTTATTATTTTTATCACGTAATTATGACAAACGATAGAAGTACTGCGATAAACATTCACCTGATTATAATGAGTCAACAACTAACTGGAACTTGGAATGCAACAGATTGTCTGTACAGTAAACAGCTGTTTGATATAGCTTCTCTTTTAACTTCCTTACGTATTTACTATTATATATATATATATAT
>NC_068981.1:149459994-149466567 GCF_001194135.2 Octopus bimaculoides
TGTGTGTGTGTGTGTGTGTGTGTGTGTGTACAGTGTATCTGAATTTCCGAAGACTTATCTTAGCCCGATATTTGAAAATAACTATTTACGAAAACCATCAGTAGTTACTATACAATTAACTTGGAGGTAACTGTATTATTTAGATGGCCATTAATTACATTAGGATTTAAGTATGAATCGAATAATTGTTAATAGCAGTCATCTGCAACTAAATAGGTCTTCTATAGTTATTACCAATTCCAGGCAATTAAATGTATTTAGATAGCAACTAACTAAAGTTGGATAAATATGAATGCTACAAATTCCTACTGAGCATGCTCAAACATCTGAAAATGAACACCTTAAGCGCTAACAGCGAAATCGTAGGAGTAGAATTAAAAAAAAAAACCAAGCAAGCGAGTTGATGTGCAACACAGAAATAATCTAAGACCAGCTACTAAGAGATGTTGGTTGGTTGGATTCCTCGATTGTTCCGAGTTCCTATTGTTCCTATTTAAGGAAGATTGCATCAAAATCATCATCATCATCGCTATCGTCGTCGTCGTCGTCGTCGTCGTCGTCGTCGTCGTCGTCGTCGTCGTCGTCGTCATCATCGTCATCATCATCATCATCATCATCATCATCATCATCATCATCATCATTTTTTGTATACCATATCTACTTGCATTCACTACTTTTATTAGCATTGTATATCTTGTATACCGTCTTTTGAAAGTCATTCCATTCTGTGTAAGAACCCACACTTTATGTCTGTCTCAGTATCGTCCCCGTTATTGCTGCCCTTGTGGTAAATAAAAGAAATCATCATCATCATCATCGCCGTCGTTTCTTGATTTGGCATGAAATCTTTTTTCGTGCTCCTGATTAGGGATAACATTTGTCGAATTTCACAAAAATTGGATTATAATTTGTCTCATTGCACGGAATTATTACTCGGGGAGGTAAGAGTTTTCATGGATTTTCTTTCCTTTCTGTTAAATTCATATATAAAAGACATTTTGTTAAATATTTCGCTTTCCGTTTGTTGATAGAATCAGTAGAAAGTATTGAAACCAGCAAGGAATAAATATAATTTAATGAATACAGAAGTTACTACTTCAAGTAGTTTCATATTCGGATAGTGCAGTACTCGAACGGGCTTGTATAAGGCACATGTCCAGGCTCGGATAAGATGAATTCTCTGTGAGCATATGCAAGAATGAAATGAAATTTTGAGAAAAGCGAGATGAAAATGTTAAGAAACGTTTAAAGGGGAAAAGGGAGTAAATGCTATATCCCTTTAGCTCGTTAAATCAAGAATATTGTTAATGTTGTGTGTTTACATTAAAAAAACTAAACTTAGTGAAGTTAGATGAAGAAGGAAAATGCTAATTCGAATTAAAGTGCGTGTCTAATCTGGTGAAATATATGAGGTAAGAAAAAAATAAAAAAACAAACATAAAAAAACGTTGAGATGAATACATCTGCAGCTAAACGAGAATAAATTTGAATAAATCCACTTTGGTAAGGCGAAAACCTCGTGACATTAAACACAGACCCAAAAGCAAAATTCATCAAAAGAAGCTGATGGTGTATGTTTGGTGGTCTGGCGCAGGTGTGATCCATTATGATTTCTTTAAACCTGGCTCATCAATCACGGCCGAAGTATACTGCAGCTAACTGGAACAAGTGATGCGAAACTTACAAAAAAACAGCCTTGATTAGTCAACAGATCTACTCCTAATTTACTGCAAGACAGTGCCAGACCACACATCGCAAAAATGTCATTGGAGTTGGAAGTTCTCCATCAACCACCATTATTCATCTGATCTTGCCCCCATTGACTACCACTTCTTCCAGAATTTAGTTAACTTTTTGATAGGAAAAAAAAATTAATTCCGACGATGCTGTAAATCAGGCCTTCCAAGATTTTATTGACTCTAGATTGCCAGGCTTTTACAGTTCCGGGCTGGAAAGCTACCGCTGAAATGGCAAAAGTATACTGACAATATGGATGCATACTTTGATGAATAAAACTATTCCTTGTATTTATAAAGCATTAGCAAACTTTTTTCTTTTCTACAAATTTCATACTTGACGACCTAATAAATTCCTAATGGAATATACCTTATATATATATATATATATATATATATATATATATAAGGTATATATATATGCAGACAATAACTTTTTATTCTACTGGACTATGGTACCGAAAGAATGACTGTAATATAAAATAGTAAATGTCTTTTCCAGATGGTGCTATTGAGTTAGTCACGGCCTGGGTGTATTCTGGCCGAAATTTACCTAAGTGTCTAAATATCTCATTTGAAAATCTCTGATCTTGAGTTCAGAAAGTCGATTTAGTTCATTGATCAGTAATATTATGTGTTCTTTTAGCTACACAGAACCTGCATTTTTGAACCGATAATGTATGGTCTCGCTTTCTTTTGGATACTCTATTTGATGGGTGAGTAGTTTAGCAGTATATCGCTTTATCTATCCATCCATTCATTCATTTCATCCATCCGTCCATCCGTCCGTCCGTCCGTCCATCCATCCATCCATCCATCCATCCATCCATCCATCCATCCATCTACACACATATGTATGTACACACACACACACACACACACACACGCACACACACACAGAGAAAAACCCACACATATGTCCGTTCATGGCTGAGGTATACTTTTATTTTTGGAAAATGGCACTTGGGACATGAACATTTTGAGAAATATTGGTTAAGAGTAATCAAAGTTATCCAAGGCTAGTTATAACCATACTTTAACGTTACAGATTTAGTTGTTAAACAACTGCTGTCCGAACGACAAGGAATGAAACATAATTCTATAATTCCTTCTCAGTTACAAATTATAGTCTATTTCAAACTATCATATCTTGTTTGTCAGGACCTACATTACTATATTTATATTTTACCTCCTCTAGAGATTTTGAAAGCAAATGATCATTATAGAACAGGAAATGTTTATACATCCCGTGTGGTTGTTGCCTGTCTAGAAATATTGGTTTCATTGCTATGGATTATTTGATTTTCTAAAGTGTGCTGAAATAGGAAACAGATCTTAAGGCATGATTTTAGTTACATGTATATCCAACAAATGAAACTACAATTGCTATATGTATAAAGCCTTGCTCGATATCGATTATGAAACTCAAATCCCAAAGACCGTCAAAAAGATAACAGATGCAATTATGCTAAATTTAGAAACAAAATATAAACCTTACAAGAACAATACTATATAATGATTTCTGCAAAAATAGATTGTTTTATTTTTAATGTTCTAGCGCAGCATGCATCGTTGCTTTGTTTGTTGTCTATCCCCATTTTAGATCTTGTTTCCTTTCTTATATGTCAATAATATACGTTTAACTAACAAGTGACGAATGTTAACAGTCGAGCGGGTAATGCATTGGGTTCTAGAGAAAAGTGGTAGTTCATATACAAGGTCAAGGTAAGTCAAAGATGATCTACTGACATACATACATAGCAAAAAATAACAGGTGATTAAAACAAGAGTCATTGTTGCTTAGTCTTATATCTACTATGATTTTTCTATTAAGATCGAGCAGACTCATGATCAGATGTATTCAAACCATTGTCATCCTTTTGTTTCGGGATATGTTAATGGTTACATTATTCAATATATTTTTTTACTCATCGAAATCAGCCGGGAGATATTTCATGAGATCACGTTGGTATATATAATTGTAGGATGAACAACCACATAGAAGAACTTTCTTGTGGAGAAGGGATAGAACCATCATTGAACGATGGTCGAAATATAAAAGTGCTTCGTCGTTTACACATCAAAATTTACAAGAAGCAACAGTTAAAGTTGGTGAGTTACATTACTGAAGTAGAATCCTATCACAGGGGATTAACTTGCTATTTCATTGTTGAGGATTTTTTGAATTATGAGTGAATTTACTGCCAAACAGTAGTTAGGCATCCTCACATGGATATATATATATAAGCTTGCTTGTCAGGTAAGTTATACGCAGTATTTACTGGTCATATAACCACTAGCTAATCTTATCAGATGTGGGTCTGATAAGGCAGAGAGCTGGCAGAAACGTTAGCACGCCGGGCGAAATGCCTAGCGGTATTTCGTCTGCCGCTACGTTCTCAATTCAAATTTCACCGAGGTCGACTTTGCCTTTCATCCTTTCGAGGTCGATAAATTAAGTACCAGTTACGCACTGGGGTCGATGTAATCGACTTAATCCCTTTGTCTGTCCTTGTTTGTCCCCTCTATGTTTAGCCCCTTGTGGGCAATAAAGAAATAAAATGTGGGTCTGAATAAACGATAAGCAATCATTACTATTGCACCTATATAAATATTTACGTAAATTAATCCATGACAGATTTCATAAATTAAAAACCCTACTATGGACACACATTTATTAAAATCACAATTCGAGTAATATTTTTTATATGATTATCCATGTAGATTCTCCTCATTCAGTTTAATATTGGTTAAACGATTTAAAAAAAACGGTTTCTTTTTCGAGTTAATCGCAAATAAATCTAAACAAGGGATATTTCTGAATGAATTAACCATCAATCATGGCATATCTTCTTTTAAAGCCCACTCGTTGTGTCTCCTCGTCAAAGGCAGAGCGGAGAAATGATTCTATCAAGTATTTGCGGTTCTAGTTCATAATTTCGGCAAACAAATTATTTGTTGATGCATGCTGATATCTGCCAACCGATAATAAATCGTCATACGAGAAAGTTTTATTTTGAAGATTGATGCATTCACTCGAATAAACAGCCAAAGGGTTATCTGAATGAAGTCGTGTTATGGATTAATGTTGTAGTCAATAAATATAATTACATGTGTATCAGATTCAATGCAATTTTCTTTAAAAGTTATTCGTACAGTTTTCGTTTATAAAATAACAGAAATAATCAAATTTTTCCCGTCTATATTTCTCTGTACCTTTGTGCGCAGTGAACAGCGGGAATCAAAACGATGACTTGCACATCCAATCTAAATACTTTCCGGTAGATTCAAATGTGAATATGCAATGCACTCTTGTGTTCATCAATTTCATTTGCTACTGATATACTCTTGTGTTACATAAGATAATACGTTCATAAGAAATATTATCTCCAGTCAAAAACCGCAGTTAATTTGGCTTTCTGCGGAGTATCTGCATTAAGTATGGTACACAGATTGCTACTATGTTAATCTAAAGCTCCTGTTGCAAATAACAAAATTTTCTTCAACTGTTCGGCTAATTGCAGCATCAGTGAAATTTCAGTCACTGCATGCATATATCAGTGGCAACGAAGTTCGTATCGGCATGCATTTACCAGCGGGTATGTACCCCTCACAAGCACCGAAATGCAGAAATGCGCATCTAGCATTCCTGCCATCACTGCTAGTCGATTCCTCCTGCTATTTATTTTTGTGCTAATTAACAGAGTACCTCCATAAGAGATATTATCTCCGGACGATACGCAGATCAGGATATGTGTATATATTAAAAATTAATAAAGCTGCTGCTTGCAACGTCAGACCGTAGAAGAAAATTATAGTCGTCAATCAAATTTGACAAAGCGTGTGAATAATACATACATTGTTAGAAATAGGAGCTAAAATGCTCCATTGCTGTTACAAAGTACATAACATATACTCTGATAGGGGCTATAGTGGCCCCGAGCACCGAACTGAAAATTCCTTAGACTGACCTGCCTGTTTCGGCTCTTTCCGTAGCCACCCTTATTAAGACCAGCTCGTTTGGTTGATTCCGGGTTAGTTTGCCTCTCAGAGTATATATATTCTCCGTAAAAATATATGCATGATTTAGCAGATTGCTATTGTGTATATAAAAACTTAATAAAAACAGCTATTTGCAACGTTATACCGTCAAATAAACTCGACTAAGAGTGTGAATAACATCTACATTGCTAAAAATAGGAGCTAAAATATTCCAATGCTGTTACAAAGCAAGCACGTAGCATATAGTCTGATAGGCGAGCTAGCTCGGAATCAACCAAATGAACTGGCCTTATAGATGATGGCTACGGTAAGAGCCGAAACTGGCCGGTCAGTCAAAAAGAATTCTCGGTTCGGTTGTCGAGGCGATTGCAGCCCTTAGTAGAGTATATGTTATATGCGTTGTAACAGCATTTGCACATTTTAGCCCCTATTTCTAGCAATGTAGATGTTATTCACACCCTTAGTCAAGTTTAGTTGACTACACACACACGGTTAAAATGTCTTACGTTCAAGCTGGTTCCCATGCATTTCCCTGAAGAGAAGATTACATTCTTATCAACATCACCTATTCCTATGGAAGGTATAATTTGTAATCTTCGAAACATATGTTGGAAATAAAAGTATGCAGTTAACATATGCGTTTTACTCCATTTACTAAATTTATATATACTCAAGTACCCAAAATAACAAGGAGTTTCTACCTCATAAACAGGAGTTACACCACAGTCATTTTGTGATCTTTGCTACCCTGGTATCTATTAACCAATTTATTTTGTCCGAGTTATTTATTAACTAGGAGAAAATAAATACATATAATAATATATATATATATATA
>NC_068981.1:149467257-149470283 GCF_001194135.2 Octopus bimaculoides
ACACACACACACACACACACACACACACACACACACACACACACACACATATATATATATATATATATATATATATATATACACACACATGAGTATGAACAGTAATTTATACATAAAAATTGTAGTTGTTAAACATATATAACTTTTTTGTATATGTTGAAATTCTATAATTGAATGAAATAAATCAGTCCAATAGAAAATGAGAATGAACCGTAAAGCAGTTGTCAAGGTATGAATACTTTCACCATAAGAGTCATGTCGGACTTCTCATGACTCAGGTTTGAATATGAATAGGTGTCCAGGAGTCAAATATATACGTGATAATTAGTAATAGAATTAAAATGATTTGGTGTTTAGTTCAGGTTTGTATTTTTGAATGAAATATATCTCTTTATTGAGTCGGGCTTCAGTAGAAGTCCAGTCAGTAAATTTATATAGAGGGAAAATTGTGAATTTAGGTTGTATATGCTTCGTATATACGTCAATATGTTCACTGAGATAAATTTGGCGATATTGTGGTGAAGTTATCTGTTGATGATGCACCGTACAACGTTGACAGATAGAATTCCCCGTGCTACCGATAGGGCAACACTTTACAATTATATCAAATTTTACTTGTGCATCCGAAAATCTGATCTACGTAATCAGATGCTCGGGCTGCCAGAAAGACGATATCGGTAGCACGGGGAATTCTATCCGTCAACGTTGTACGGTGCATCGTCAACAGATAACCTCACAACAAAACTGTCAAATTTATCTCAGTGAACATATCGACGTATGTACGAAACAAATATAACCTAAATTCACTATTTTGCCTTCATATAAATTTGCTGACTGGATTTCTACACAAGCCCGACTCAATAAAGAGACATATTTCATCCAAAAATGCAAACCTGAACTAAACACCAATTCATTTTAATTGTATTACTAATTGTCACTTAATAACTTGACTCCTGGACACCCATTCATAGTTTTCTCTATATAAGTTGACAATCGTTGATCGTGAAACCGGTACGTATTTAATTTGTAATGATGTAATATGATCCTGATACCACCATAAGTTTTATTATACAAACTTTCTGTTACGCTTACATTTCTTATCTTTCTTATCTACCTATCCCACGTGTATATAGAACTTTCCATTCTTCACTGCATATATATATATATATATATATATGTATGTGTGTGTGTGTGTGTGTATGTGTGTGTGTGTGTGTGTGTGTGTATGTGTGTGTATTTGTGTGTGTATGTGTATATAAATGTATATATATATATATATATATATATATATATATATGTATGTATGTATACACATACATATATATGCATCAACCTTATCGTTTTTATTTATGCTTTCTCATGTACTGGTTTTCAATTAGGACTAATCATGAGCTTATATGTTGTCTGAACAGTCACATATCCATTCATAAATATCTATTCCCCAAACTTTCAGATACTTTTGATTACTTTTCGAAATGAGTTTTCAATTTGCATTTACTTTGACATGTGTCACTTTTAACTTTAAATATGAAGTTTCTTATTCTCTACGATGCTATTTTAATAATATGACTGAATGATATTGATGAGAAAATGTAAACAAAAATCTGCAATAATTACATGCTTTTAAAAATATCTTTGCAGTTTTATTTGAGAAACAAGTAATATTTCCTCTTTTTTATTACGTTATGTAAAATAACAAAGGTAATAAATATAAGCAGAGCAGTTTTTTAAAACAGTAATAATGAAAAGGTATTGCAAGGATAAGATATTGAGGTCATAAAGAAGAAGGTAGTTGTTTTTATTGAATACTCACGTTTCATTATTAAATGTTTCCATCTTAATTTAAATTTAAATTTTAATTTAGGAAAAGGTTTGAAAATACAATTCTGATACACTGAAAGCACTCTCGTACATTGCTATTTCTAATTGTTTTCATTACTTCGTTGCATAATTCCACCATCTATCTATCTATCTATCTATCTATCTATCTATCTATCTATCTATCTATCTATCTATCTATCTATCTATCTATCTATCTGCTGTCTGTTTGCCTGTCTGTCTTTACATATGGACTCATACAAGCAACTATGTATACATGAGTCTGAAATTCACCTTACGTTTAAGGAATCAAGTGCATTGCAGGTCCACACCTTGTGAAAGGAGACGGTTTTCTCTGAGTTTGATATGGAACAGCGATTAACATATTCAGAGCCGTTGTTCTGTATATGTATATAGAAACGCACACAAAGCACACATACAGATGCATATATAAAAAAAATTTAATGCTTAAAAAATATAATAAATTATAATGAATATACGCACACATACTCTCACACAAAAAGTTTCCATTTGTTTAAATTCATTATATACTATTATAATATTCTTTGAAGCATGAACATTTTTCACACGTATTTAGCTATTTTCTGTACTGCTTTCTGCATATAATTCATTTCCTGAGAAATGGATTGGCCAGCACGTTCACTTGAGTTGATCCCAATGTATTTTTTCTTTTAGGGAGTACTCAAGAAAAAAGTTTATTGTCGAAACCAAGAAGTATTAATGATTTGAAAGATTACATAAGATGCATTTGAAGAAATTAATACACAATGAGACTTGTGCAAAAAGGTTTGACGAAGCGTAAGAGGTAGACTTCAAAGCTAATAAAATTTAAGCGCTTTTGTATTATTGTACACAATAAAATTTAATTATCAATGTAATAATTGTATTAGTAAATATAATTGTTTATGTAATCTCAAAATAAATGTTATTTACTGTCCACCTACTTTTGGACCACACTTTATGCATACATACATTTACGGTGGTCCAGAATAAAAGAATAAAAGAATAGTTGAAGTTTAGAGAAAAACGAATGACGAAGACAGGTGTATGAACACCAAGCATATATATTTGTATATGTATATGTATACACACACACACACACATATATATATATAAATATGTATATATAAATATATATGTGTATATGCATATATATAGATGCATATATATATATATATATATATATA
>NC_068981.1:149470920-149485350 GCF_001194135.2 Octopus bimaculoides
ATATATATATATATATATATATATATATATAAGTTTGGAATGGAAAGAGGTTGTTCTTTCACAGGGACGTATTTCATCCAAGCGTACACCGGTTTAGTTCAGAATCGATTAATATACTTGGAATTAATTAATTCGTGTTAGTATTAGAGTTAACACTTTTGAAGTTCCAGTGGTCATTATAAATTTCTTCATTCATTCGATATAGGAGAACAGAATTTGAATGATATAATATAAGGAAAGTGGAGAGTTTGAACATAGAAAAAATCAATTTATTCATATAATAATCAATTTTGTATCGCCTACGTACATTTCAATTTCTTACCTTCATTCGTATTTTGTAATTAAGATTGCATTATGCATTTAAAGTTAAGAATCTTATCAGGGCAAAAATTGACAAGAATCTTTCCCATAGTAATGGATATAAATTTGCTTACTAACTGTGATAGCATCATGCCTGTGTGTGTGCCTTTTTTGTGTCAGCATGTGTGTCTTTTGGATTCCTTTCTGAAAAATAGCTTGGGGTTAAACTACGACCACAGTGGACAATGGCTAGTAGTGGTTTTGTGGAACTTGGTCATACTGCCATTCTCCTTAAGGGAATTTACATCAGTTTTATAAAGGCTGGCTACCATTCCTTTCTTTAATCACTTGTGAAAGGAATAAAAATATAAATATATATATCAACAAGAATCCTAATCAATAAATTTAGTTAACTTCTACTTTTTAGTTGTGAGAATTTCAATTTTTATTACAATTTTTATTTATTTAAATGTATCAGTCTTATTTCTTAAGAGTTTAGGTTATTTTTTGATAATTTAGGTTATTATATTTTTAGTTCAATTAATATTTAAGAGGAAAGAAGCTAGCACTAGTTTAAGTAGATTAATTTGGGAAATTAAAGACAAAAATAAGGAATATACATTGAAGCGGGAAGTAATTAGCAGGGCAAAAAGCGTATAGCACTGGAAGCAAAAGGTGTGACTTGTGCGTTGAGGAAATTTTCCAGATTATTACATCTAAGCACAAATTAACAATAAAAGAGAAAGAGGCTTTTCTTGCCCACATACGATTAAATATACATTTAATAAATTCAAATAAATAAAATTAAATAGATATTATAGGAATAGATATACGTCTAGTGATTTCAAATAGATACAATTAAATAGGCATTATGTGAATAAATAAATATCTAGAACTAATAATTCTATATGAATCAAATGGAGGAATACACATTGAAACCCTTACTTTCAGCTCATGTATCAAAATAAATAATTTACCAATTATATTAAATAAATGAAGGATTGAGAACTTATTATATTCATAAGGGAAAAGAAATATAAAAAATGTAAGCATTGGTTTGTGGGTTCGATTCTGGCTAGGGTTAGCTCATTATTTTTCGGTAATTTGCTTGTAATTAAGAATTGTCGCTTTAAATTGGAGAATATATATTATTATACAGTTATATATATGTACATGTGTGTGTGTGTGTAAATATATTTATGTATGTATATATTCAATAAATTTTTGAATAATGAATTTCTAAATAATTTTCAAATGAACACTCAGTGGATGATAAGAGTTAAAGTAAACACAGGAAGTAACTTTAAAATCAAATGTACCATCACCATTTGTAAATAGACTAACTTCACACATGTGATGATACATAGTGAATAATTTCTCTATTAACTATATAAAAAATAATTGAACTAAAAATATATAACTTAAATTATCGAAAAATAACCTAAACTCTTAACAAATAAGTCTAATACATCTAAATAAATTAAAATTGTAATAAAAATTGAAATTCTCACAACTAAAAAGTAGAAGTTAAATAAATATGTTGATTTGAATTCTTGCTAATATATATATTTTTATATTTTTATTCCTTTCACAAGTGAGTAGAGAAACGAGTGGTAAACAGCCTTTATAAAACCAATATAAATTCTAATATGTGGAACAGTAGTATGACACAGTTCCTCAAAACCACAACTAACCATTGTCCACTGTGGTCCCAGTTTATGCCCCAGGTTATTTTTAGAAAGGAATCCAAAAGACACAAAGAAATAGACAAGTGCATACTGCTATCTCAGTTAGTAAGCAATTCTCCATCCATTAGGATGGGGAAGATTTTTGTTATCAATTTTTGCCCTATAGATTCTTAACTTTTAAATGCATAATGGAATCTTAATTGCAAAATATGAATGAAGGTATGAAATTGAAATGTACCTAGGTGATACGAAATTAGCTATTCACTACAAGAACTGGAGACTGTTTTAGCTGAAGAATAGACAAAAATTCCTTTCGAAACAATTCAAACTTTGTACGAGTTCATACCTCGTAGAATTCAAGCTGTAATTTCTGCCAAAGGCGGTCCTACTCCATATTGAAATAAATTTGTTTGAAACTTTTAAGGTGTTTCCATTATTTTGTCCAACCCCTGTACACACACACACACACACACACACACACACACACACTTACACACGCGCGAAGATATTGCACTTACTAAATGATACCTATGATCTTAAGAGTTGAACAGACGGACGGACTGGCTAAAAAGACGCAGCTGAAGCAACAACACAGGTGGCAGCAGTCTGCTTCAGTTTTTTTGCCTGATCCTACACGTAACATTTCAGATATTCTCAAAAGCATGTCGTTGATGCCATAGCGCATAGCTCACTTCATGGCAAGCCAAGATCCATCCTAATTTAAACCATATCATCAACATTTAGTCACTGATATTTTCTCATGTAACTACAACGAAGAAAGAAATACATAGAAACGAGGATGAGCTGACGGGGACAGGATAAGAACAATATGGAAATTAACTGAAACTACGTAAATAAAAATGACAGACGACACCGGTTTCCTCTCGGATCCTTTGTAACCGATGTTGTACCAATTCTGAAGAGAACTCATCGAGTTTCATTCCATAGCAAGACAATGTATACCTATTTTAAAAGCATCGTATGAAATCTTTTAGTTTATCACTAACAGTTGAATCCTTAGAGAATGGTTTATCTCGAGAAATTAACGACGATAACCTGTTAAAACCTAGATCTTGGAAGAGCTGTGTTGTATGATTAATCTGTGATATTGATTTATAAACAATTCAAATGAAATGTAAATGATATTTAAAACTCTGATGATTATCAAAGTTCAAATCTTGATGGAATTAGTCATGAATAGATCTATGAACTCGGGCTAATCTCTCTTCCCGTTATTTATTCAGTACAATAATGCCTTCACAAGCAATGAAGTGAAATTTCTCAACAGGAAATCTGTCCTGTATTGCAGACTTAGATTCTTTACAAGTACTCGAGAGTGTCCTAACTTACTTCGGAATTATTTTAGAAATCCTTCTTTGTCATCTGAATAGAAATTCATAACTGACATAATATTTTACATATATTATACTGCACAAATCTTGTATGATGCTGTTGCAGCACATATAGATCGAATAAATCACACTACAAAAATACCTCCCCACCGAATATTTGTCATGCGGTTGCTTCCTAACACACACCAATGTCTGGTCCATCGACGTACTGTCTCTTCTCTCTGTCTCTTTCATCGTCTCTTCAATTACCATTTTTTCCCCAGGAGTTGGCATATTGTGTCTCCCTCCATTCGCTTCCATGCCTGGCACTGACCCCTATGAACATTATTTTCTCGCAGCAACGTCAACTCTCTTGATGTCTTCAATTGTCACGAAAGTCATGGGAATAGCACCATACACAGGCAGCTAATTATTTTGAAATTAATTTAAAATAACGAAATGGTGAATAAGTTACGTGAATTGCACATCTCTGAAAGAATTCGTTGTCTAAATATTTCAATATTCCTGGTCCTATGCTTGTATAAAAAAATATAGTATTTGTAAAACACCTGATATTCTAATGCCTCAAAACCTCGTTATTTAACTCTCTAATGACATTAATTTAAAACTAAGCAGTCAAGGATTGTTAAACATCAAGCAATTAGATGTTTTCTATAGGAGCATCAGCTATTTCAACTCAGGGACTGAATTGATGAAACTTAATGCCGCGTGGTGTTTTGTTTTATGCTCTATCGATCCCGTCATTCTGGTACTCAAAGTCAGTATATCGTATGATCACGGCATTTAAAATAAATCACCCAACTGTGTGGAATAAGCAAGAGAAAAATCTCACATTAGAGTCTCCACCTGTTAATAATGTGAAATCAGTGGCAATATACAGTGTAAACTTATTAAGAAAACAGAGGAGTTCAAAAGAAAAGTTTGAAATAAGTTAGAAAAATAACTTTAAAATACGTTTCGTGCAAAACTTTTTGTAATTATTTTGTTTCCTGTTTTGTAAAAAAAAAAAAAAAAAAACGCCGAAAAAACAATGTTACACGAAATTATTATAATAAATGTCACTATTTATTCAAATTTGCGCTGACCAAAATATTTTAGGGAATATGTTTACTTTTTAAATTTTCTTTTTTGTAAATATCACAGGCGTCAGACAGTTAATAATTTTTGCTTATTCTTGTGTGTGGAAGACATGACTGCAATTTTGACATTATAGTGTGTCAGTTGATGATAACGTTGCTTTGATTATTCAGCTAAGCAAAATATACCACTACCCTAACAACAGTAACTGATCCAAAACTACAACAAAGGAAAACAACAACCACGACTATGTTGATAAAGAAGAGAGGAAAGACGGCCATACAGATACACAGAAAATTAGGAAAATAAATATTATATTTCATATATTAAATCATTTTTTTACAGTAAATAAAACAAATTATAGAATAAAATCAATGAAATACGTTTATTAGATTTTTCAATTTGTCTGAGGAGGGTTGAACGCAGACAGAGACTGATATATATGCACGAATTCTCACATATATACACACGGGAGTGCGCGTATGTGTGTGTAACAGTGTATGAATATGTATGTATGTACATATACATACAAACACACATACACATATAGGTGTGTACAGATGCAGTCACACACACACATATAGACATGTTTGTATATGTTTATTTACACACACACACGCGCACAAAAACCGAACACATACACATCCCACACATCCCACACATCCCACGCGCGAATAGACACAAATATTCTGTGTAATATTCAAATAAAAACCAAGAAGAACACAGATCATCAGAGAACTCAATACGGTGTATATGTTGCGTGTATACTCTATTATGTAAGACGTATGAATTTATAGAAACATAATTGTTTAATACATAACATATCTCGTCATAGACTACATTTTATCGACTAACTTCTTACCCCCAAATTTGTAGCCTCGTGTCTGTTAGACTTTATTATTGGTGGTGGATTGCCAGAATTTTAATAGAGTAGAAAACTGATTTCGATATGTTACCGCTCTTTACCTTCTCAGTTCAAATCCCACCAAAATCAACTTCGCACCCTGTTGTTGATAATTGTTTGAGCTGAATATACAATCGCGAGCAGCTATATAACACTTCTTTCATAGTGTATATGTCTGAGTAATGAATGATCTTTGTCATTGAATATATAAGAAGTGATGATGTACTGAATGACGTGCATAGGAAATTCTATATGAATTGAAAGCCCTTTCTTAGCAGGAGAAAAGTAAGGAAAACATATAAATGAATATATACATAGCACTCAGGGTACAGAAACAGCTACTTAAGTTTCGTTCGATTCTGGGTCTTCAAGTAGTCGTACTAAACACAAACCTTAAACCATTGAAACGGATGTTTTATGAAGAAAGATGTCAAAGACATTCACAGACTGTTTGCAAAGGGAAATTCCGAACCACTTAACTACGTAGACATACCTGTACCTGAATTTAGGTACCTTTGTTCATATTGCAGTCGGCTTATTATTTACAGGGGTTTCAAAGTCACAGTTTCATGACCCGAAATCTCGTTCCAATTCTCTCACCTATGAAATCTTATTCCCGTTTCATTTTTGGTTTGTTGTGTCAACACTTTACAATGAACAACATGTTTAATTTTAGATAACGTGAGTTGAGCCATTCTTGTTGTTTATTTTCAGTTCAGAGATCCCAGTCATAACCACCTCTTTTTCCTTTGATATAAATAATTATTTTATTCAACAAAATCCACCTTTATCCGAAAGAAATTAAGAGATTTGACACGTTGGTTTTAGCCGGCTGAGTTATAATATAAGTGCCATATTGCTGGCTAGTTTTGAACCAAGCAGTTTTATAGGAACTTGAATTATAATATGATAATTGATTCGTAATCAAAATAAGTTTCAAAATTACCATTCTGGGTAAGAATATGAAAATGTGTATGGTTAAGGGCGACGGTATATGAACTATTCTAACAAAATAAAATATTTAAATTACCATACCAGAATAGGTCGCCAAAGCTGATACTTTAATGTTAGCATATTGTATGAAGCATAAATAACTGAACAAGAAATATACACATATGGTAAAGAAAACGCAATAAGTAAACATTGTTAAAGAACATAACAATGTGCTTTAATTGAGATAGAATACATAGTAACAAAATACATTAATGAAATAAACGCACAAGAATAATATGTCAGAACTGAGTAGGGTTAAAAGATATAATTACTTGCTACATTAGCTGAATTTATGAACTTTAAAAGCTTTCGGTCGCTTACAATATGCAGCAAGAGAAAACGTAATGGTTTCAAATACTGTATAGAATAGATGTTAATACTTTTGCTATAGCTTCATTTTGCAATCGTAGTCCTCTTCAACTTCCACTTTCTGCTTTCGATTACACCGTATCCTGACGCCCACTTCTACTACGTTTCTTCCCCAGTTTCTTATATCACAGTTTTTCCAGATACATTATATACAAGTGTCGTGGGTGTTTTTATAGGCCTCTTCGTATTAGAGAGTAAAATCTCACGCACTCTTTGCCAATGTGTCTGTGCAACTCTGTGTATATGTGCTTATTTGTACGTGTGTGTGTGTGTGTGTATGTATCTGTATATGTGTGGCCTGTGCTTTTGACCAATTAAGCAACATAATTTTAACTTTGAATGGATAACAACTTAAATGTAATGTGTCTCTTGGCTAGTTGAAACCATAAGGAAATTCCAATTATTTGAAACAATTTTCCTCTTATGTTATTGATCTTCAAATAGCCTTAATTTAGAACAATTTCTATTTTCAACCCACTTAAGATATACAGATTTGTATAATTAAATCCGTGTGTCAAGCATCTTTTAGAAGAAGTAAGATTCTAAAGAATCGTGTTTGTGTGTCCGCTGTGATCACCATTTGCGGTCACACCAGATTACTTACGGATTCAATAACTTAATAAAAATACATTATCGCACAAAAGCATTTTTACTTCCTCATATACCTGCGTAATTGTTCTTATATTTATTAACTGAACCTTTCAGAAGTGTAAACAGTTCAATGTTTAAAGGGAGCATGTTTAACTAGTGAGTAAATTATATATGATTTGTATATAACTTGAAAAAAGACTATGAAGTAGCGGAGAGGGAAGAGAGTTGTGCTATGACTTATATCAAACTTTATCATATTTCATTGATTTCTAATGTTTTAAGATATTAGTGCTAAATTAATTATGATGTTTAACGTTATTCTTTTACATTATCACTACAATACAGCTACAATAAACTTAGTCTACCTTCTATGACAACACACAATTGGACTGCTCTATAAACTTCGGAATTCTTTGTATGATCTTGGACTTCACATATAGCAAAATCTATAGGTTTATCCCGGATCAGTTGTCTCTGCTTCTTCGTTTAACCATTAGGAGTGTCTCAGGGTCCCCTCAAACTACACAGGCCACGATCCATCAGATTTTCACACCAGGCAGGACACCCGATATCTGCAGCCTGACAGTTCTGCTCGAGTGATATGTCGGATACAGGATATACTCCTCAATACAATAGGGTGTTACCGAGTGTTTTCGCGTGAGGTCCTCACTTCTGAAGAGGATCTCGATGCTGCTAAACTGTCTTTCTCCTTGCATGTGGGCCACATCTTCCATAAGGTCTTTCAGAGCCTTCTCCACTTGACTGATTGTGGCCGGTTCGGTTCATCTGCTCTTTAGTGAAATACATACGTAATGGACTTACCTTTTTGCTCGTTCTTCCATGATTTCTAGATGCACAAGTACCATTGCCTTATTCCATTCAAATTTAATAAGTGTTTTGGCTTGAGCCAGTTCCCTATTTTTGTCATCTAGAGCTAGTGGAAACATTTCTTTTTTTATTTTAAATAATATACTTAGAGAGAACTCAAATCTGCGGTAAAAAATACAGCTGTTGCATTAATTAATATATGATTTAGTCATATGTGTTGAAAGCAATATATTCCGACCGATTTCTCTGAGATATAATAACGCAAAGTACTTATTAAATTATAAACAGTAAACCTTCGCGTTAAATATGGAGCAATGCTCGCGCGCGCGCGCACGCGCGCGTGTGTGTGTATGTGTGTGTGTGTATGTGTGTGTGTGTGTGTGTGTGTGTGTGTGTGTGTGCATCTATGTGCATGCGTGTGTCTATTTGCGATGCGCACCGATGACATGTCCAAATATTAGCTAGAGATTTATTAACGAAATTTTGATATGCTTCTCCTCCATCAAGTTACAGATATTCTCATGACACTACAGACACTTCAGTTATCAGAAATACAGTAAAGTAGTGAATGGTTCGTTGGAAAACGGTAATAAATGACGCTGTTGTTCATTAATTGCGATATAAAACAAATTAATAAATGACTATGAAAGTAGTTGTAAAGCATCTTTCGATGCCGTACCATTTCATTGGCGAAAATAAATTAAAGCTTGTGAATGAAAGCAAAAGACGAAAGAAAATTTATGCTGACATTATACTTGAAAAGAACAAAGCATATAACCATCATTAAGCAGCAAGCGATGCGATCGAGTGTTTGAGTTAGAAGTATAAGTTGTTTTGTGAACATGGACCGTAAAGATCAGGAACTGGTATAAATTAAACGAATAAAGATTAGTAATAAACAAATTTAACTCTGTGTGTATATGAAATCTTCGAAAGGAAAGATCTCTTAAATGCAGTGAAGTTTATTATAATACAAAATAAAAAAAAGTCTTAAGTTTACCTTATATAAAATAATACCTTATCATAATACAAAATAAAAAAGACTTAAGTATTAAATCAAATAGCTTTATCAAAGTTGTAAAGTTTCTAAATTTAAAAATGTCAGCTGCATATTAGTTTTTATAACACTTCAACGAGACATCAAGTATGAAAGTATTTCTACACTATTGGTTGTCTCATTTATTTTCTCCATGATTATCAGAAGACTTGCTTGTGGTATATCATAACAATTGACATTTTTAGAATATACAGCTGGAAACTGTTCTGCAATGTGAACATACGTGTCTTATTGTATATAGTTTGGAAGCTGGTAGGGAATAAGTTTTTTTTCCAGTTTTCTCGACCATAACTTAACAAAGACCACACTAGAAACTTTACAGTAGGCTTAATGATCTTTATAACTTCATAGCTTCATAAGTTACGTTGATATATTTTATTCATAAGAGGAATAATGTTTGAAAGAACATTCCCCACTCTTTCACAATGTTTTCTTCTGAATAATATCTGCCCCAGCTTGCCAGCAGGAACTCATGCAGTTCATCTCAGTTTCCAAACACACTTGTTCATGGTAGCTGAAAATTAAACTTAGATTCCCACTAGATTATTGATTTCAAATTTTCAAAAAATATTGCATTCTTGTTTATTTCCATTGATTTTTTACATCAAAAACGAAGGAAAATTTAAATTGTATATTTAACACATACTCACGCTTATACACACGTGCACACGCATACACCTACACACACTCACTCATGCAAGCGCATGCACACACAAGAACACACACATTAGCAGCAGTCTTAGCAAACAAAAAACTATCAACTTAATCATATAAACCATAAAACTGCACCATTAAAAATGAATTTCTTTTTGAATATTCGCACATATATACGTACAGTGTTTATGTTTGGTGTGTATTTTGTTTCAACATATATTTAAGTACTGACTTAGAAATCAATATATACAAAAGTAAAGTAAAAATTGAATACCACAATTTTATTAACTGATATAGGCGATTCAAATTACATATATGTGTAGATTAACTCTTAGTTTTTTTTTTTTACACAAACATACTTCATGCAATCACTAT
This sequence comes from Octopus bimaculoides, assembly GCF_001194135.2. NCBI lineage: Eukaryota > Metazoa > Mollusca > Cephalopoda > Octopoda > Octopodidae > Octopus > Octopus bimaculoides. The sequence goes on from NC_068981.1 coordinate 149,481,109, forward strand.
CAGAATTCAGGTATTTACTGTTATAACCACTCCTTCACACTCATTTTCGTTTTACCTGTGTCATCAAATCTTTGTTTCATAACACCAAGTAGATGGAAGGTGGCGGGTGCCTGCACAGAGGATTGTACGCTGGAGCGGAGAAGAGTGAACAGCTTAATTTCCTCTTTGGCAGATTTGTTACCAGACGCGTGTGTTGTCACGCATTGTCATGGTAAATGTGGATCGTTTTCAGATTCTTGTTTCATCACTTCTTAATGGCTTCTTTAATATTTTGAAGTGTCTGTTTGTGTTGCTCGCTCTTCACGGCATAGCTACGTTTCAGGAAATCTAGGAGAATGATGCATATGTCATGCCCAAAATCAAGCCCCATGACTTTTGTTCGATCGCTAGTTCTTCGTTTTCGGATCATAAAAGTAAACTGATCATAAATGCCTTGCCACCAGATTGGAAAAATTGTGCGCTTTGGCTTCAGGCGCTTCTCGCAGATAAGATTAGGCTTCCATACTCCTCGCCTTCAAATCAGGTGTCAACAACCGCATTTATCAATACCCAAAGTCTTCTATCATCTTCTGTATTGCATTGTGACCATTGCCCAGTTGTATCGCAAGCTGACGGACTGTGATACGTCGATCCACACGAAGCAATCCGTCTACTGTCAGTAATCGTAGGCAATATTTTTCTACCTGCTGCGTGGCTTGTCTTTAATGACGTTTTCCCCTTCTTTGAACTTCTTCATGCATCTGTGCGCATAGCTCTTGAATCATGTCCTTCCCGTAAACGACCTGTTGTTATTTGCGACGCCGAACAGCATGCACACCTCCTTCATCATGTGTTTATATTTGCCTGCAATGAAGAAAAACAGGTTGAAGAGTTACTATCGAGAAAGATACCAGCATGGGAAATTTGAATGAACTTGGTCAGTTAATAAGAACGTTATGTCGACTACTTGTTTTGGTATAATTAAAATCCGTGATAGTAGCAGGTAGAATGTTATATTAGATATTTCACTCCAACTATTTCGTTCTCTTGTTTCGGTCTTTTGCTATATGAACTGTATCTGGAACAATAATTATACATACACTGTCTTGAGATTTGCGGCGCATATAGCTTACAGAGATCGAATTAGCGTTTTAGCGAGGGAAGTGTTTCACGTGGGTAACAGTAAACAAGCAGTAATGGAGACAGTGGAATATAATATCTATTATATATCTAGTGAGGTATCAGAATGAAATTGCCTTTTCTGATTAATATAAATTACCTAGTAGCTATCATTTTATTTCAGTTGTAGCTGACAAAATTCATTTTCTGATAATAAATATAATTAGTCGTTATAAAATAAGTTCTAGTAATATCAGTGACCTATAACAAATAGCCACATAAGTTATATTCTTACTAATGAAAACGTAATGAAAGAGCAAAAATCTAGTGGATTTATTTTGCTCTTGGAAGTACGAAAGTGTGAGTTAACTTTACCACCATTTGATCTAAATATGAAAAAGTAAAGTTAACAATGGAGTGGAGGTTTCAAGGTTCAAACCCCATCGAGGTCAACTTTATTTATCATCATTCCGGCGCCAATAAGATATTGTTTCAATGAAGTAAAACCAAATCGATTTAATCGATCCTTCTTAATACTAACCCTTATATTGAGGAACAGACCTCAAAATGAGAAATCTTTTGTACGACGTTAGAATAAAGAAATCAATTTTTTTGGTGAGCTCTATGACACTTTCGACTTTGGGCAATTTCTATAACACTTTATATCTTACGCAAGTCAAACTGTCGGAGATGATGCCTCTTTCAATTATACCCATCGTAATTTACGGGTTTTACACTGTCATAAATCTGCCGAAGTTAATAATGAACAAGTATTTCAAGTACTAAAATGAAGTTATAATATAGGTAGATTGTTGATGTTCTTGTAGTTATCATTGTTGTTTCGTCACTGCAGGCTAATCTTGATTGAAAAACCAATGATTGAAAGCATTATTCTCAGAGTAAGTTGATATATGTATGCTTGTATGATCGTATGTATATATGTATGTATGAATATGTGTGTATGCATGTATATATGTGATATATGTCTATATGTATGCTTATATATATTATAAAATCTCTCTCTCTTTCTTTCTCTTTCTCTCTTTCTCTTTCAATATATATATATATGCATGTATGTATCTATATATATATATATGTATGTATATATGTACACACACACACACACACACACACACACACACACACACACACACACACATATATATATATATATATATATATATATACACCTCTTTCCGAATGGTTAAGGATTTGCATAGTAATCACGAGGTGCTGGTTTCTAATTTGCTGTGTGGTATCTTGTGGATTGCAATTTTCTGTAACATCGGATCAACAAAGTCATTGCGATTTAAAGTGAGTAGAGAGAAGATGACCAGAAGCCCTCGGATAGATTGTAATTGTAACTGAAAAGTCCAGTCTTGTCATACAAGGTCAAACTTATTCCACATGAGAATTACATTAACAGTCAACGTATTTCTGGAGTACTCTTATACGCTATTGCAATGAGGGTGGTAGTTTAGTAGGTTTAGCAACTGAACACTCTTGGTCGGAAATTCTGTCTCTCTCTCTCTCTCTCTCTCTCTCTTACACACACACACACACACACACACATTCACACACGCATGCACACATATCTTTATCTTTCTTTTCTATTTGCTTCAGTCATTGGACTGCAGCCATGTCAGGGAACCACCTACAGGGACTTTGGTACAAGCGAATCGACACCTGTACTTATTTTTTAAAAGTCAGTTACTTATTCAATCGGTTTTATTTTTGCCGAACCGCTAAGCTACGTGGCGCATAAACTTACCACCACCGGTTGTCAAATGGTGGTGGGAACAATACAGACTCACATACATACATATTATATACGAATATATATGTATATGTGTATATGTGTGTGTGTGAGTGTAAATTCATATACCTGCACAAACATATATTGCTTTATGTAGGTACACATCAATGTGCGAATATGGGTGATATCTGAGATTTTTTCCCCACAACTATCACCAAGTACGTTATTAAGTTCTATATTTCCGTCGTCAAGAAGTGCGATATGATTAGAAGTATCTGAGGCTGATAGAAATATAGTGTAATTTCCAAACGAGTATATATTGTAGTGATCACGTTCGCTGTGGGGTGGTTGTTTCCCCTCTCAATGTACATAAAATGCATAGGTTGTAGGAGGTGCTCCGGATGAACTTGTGAAGGGATTGCTATTTAGTGAGGAATCGTTGTTAGGTTCGATATTATTGCTGCATTAAGATTAGTATTTATTAAAGAGTTGAGGGTGGTGTTGTGGGGTTGAATAATATGATAGTTATTGTGTCTGGTGGTATCCTCTGTGTTCTTCTCTACTTTTACAGGACGTTGGATGTTGTGGTAAATTTAAGGATCGGGTGTTAGCAGTAGAATTATAGTTGGAGTTATGAGGGTTAGTATTGCTAAGGAGGTCAATTGGTGTTTTAGGCTTATATATACGGAGCTGGGGGTTACGTTGGGTTAATTTATCTTAATAATTTCGATGCGCACTCTTATTCTATCTCTTCTCTGTCTATCTCTCTCTCTTGTTGTTCTTCTTTTCTGTTTTCTCTCTCACCCTTTCCCATTTCTCCTCCTCTTCCCTCACCGTTTCCTCTCTCTCTTTCTCACTCTTCCTCCTTGACTCTCGTTGCTGACACGTGACGAAAGGCGATCTATCTTTCTTTCTTCCACTTCCTTTGTAAAGACATGACGTGCTTTTACCTGTGTTTTCTTAAAGCTCGTCGTTCTAGCGTTCATAACCTTCACATCGTTTTGGCTCAACAGCCCTCACCGTTTGTCTTTATTGTCTTGTTCTCACTGTCCTGTTTTTTGCTACCACTTTCACCATTCGCAAAAAATCCCAAATTTTATTTAATTTGCTTTGCGGGAACAACTGTTTTAACGAAGTCGCGTATTGTTCTTACCTTCAAAATGCGGAGTAGATGAAACAGGGGACAACTGATGAAGGGGAATGTTCTTTATGTTACCTGTCTCGTTTCTCTGTTTTTATTTGTTGCTCGAAAAAAAGTTCGTTTTCTATGTTTTTGTTTTTATGTTTTCGTTTCTCATTGTGTCTACGTTTCCTTTGATGTTCTGTACCCATATATGCACGTATATATACATATATATGTAGGTATGTACACATATATATATATGAAT
>NC_068981.1:149485891-149488816 GCF_001194135.2 Octopus bimaculoides
ACACAAAGCACAAACAAAGCACAAATTTGAGCCAAAAATCAAGCAGTAACAATAAACCAGTGAAAAGATTGTGATGATAATAATGATAACAACAACAACAACAACAACAACAACAACAACAATAACAACAACAATAATAATAATAATGATGATGATGATGATGATGATGATGATATTGTTGTTGTTATTATTATTATTATTATCACAAGAAGGATCCTGATAATAATAATAAACTGAAACTGAAAATAAACACTACTACTACTACTACTATTGCTGCCTATATTATTATTATTATTATTATTATTATTATTATTATTATTATTATTATTATTATTATTAATAATAATAATAATAATAATAATAATAATAATAATAATAAAAACACTTATGATAATAATAATAATAATAATAAATAGTAAGTTGAAATATAGATTGTGTATGGCGTTGAAAACAATAATTAAGTGCTATTCATTTGTAATCTCTTTGGAATTTTATCAGACTTGTATCTCTGTGAAAGGAATGGTGATGGTAGTGGCTTTAAGAGACTGAATTTACTTTCTTCTTTTTCTAAATATTTATTTCGCTGCTTATCAACAATGACCTCATTAACAAGTTAAATTAATAACTATTATAAGCATATAGAACTTGTTACACAGATACCAACACACACACATGTACCACCACACACACACAAACCTACATACATGTAGGTATGAAGGTGTGTGTGTGTGTGTGTGTGTGTGTATGTGTGTGTGTGTGTGTGTGTGTGTGTACAATTGTTATATTACCTTTATGCTAGAATGAGAAACATTATTCTGAAACGTCATTCCGATTAGCTTTTAGCCTATTTTTAATGAGTTTAATGTCAGTTTCGTATTTCTGTTATCCTTCACTTTGCATTGTGTAGGTTTTTCAAGTACTCAACATGTATGTATGTATGTATGAATGTATGTATGCATGTATGTATGTATGTATGTATGTATGTATGTATGTACGTATGTTCCCTTCCGTTTTGTTCCCTTTCGTTTTGTTCCCTTTCGTTTTGTTCCCTTCCGTTTTTCATTATTGAAGTTCTTCTTTTGGGGAAGGAGCTGGTTTCTAACAAAGATACTAACCACCACCGTTGGAATGTTGATAAAATAAAACAAACAAACAAACAAACAAACAAACAAACAAACAAAACGAAACAAATTTTAGCCTTGTGCCAAATCTTGTATATGTTTTACAGATTGTATTCATAATGAGCGAATTATGTGATTGCTATCTTCTTCTGAGATCCCTACCTTATCCAGATTATCACTTAGTCATTTACTCCCAAAACCGAGCTCACCAATTGTTATCGGCGTAAATGTGAATTGATAACCTGGCCGTTTCGAAGTAGTTGTCCATAATTATCCACTTTCTCTTTGAATTTCAAAGAGATATTCACATCAACAGGACAACTGACCTCTATGACGGTACATACATTTACTTGTTGCCCCAAACAACAATATGCTGTGTGTTATGTTTACACTTGACAGATGATTTGATGGGAATGTTCCATTGGTATTCCTTGGTAAGTATTCAAGAACACGTTTATTCTCAATATTTATTTTAGTTCAGTCTTTTTTTTCCGAATGACATTGTATATTGTTTTTGTGACAATGTCGTGTCGCATAGGGACGTAGAACCTTGATGACGTTTGTGGACAGCTGCTAATCAAATGTATGATATCTACAGAAACATGACTTATTCTACATTTTGTTTTGCATTTTGGAGCTCCAAGAGCTTTACTGTCTCTATTTTTTTCTTAGGTATTTCGTAGCAGTTCCCTGTTCTTGGATTGCAAACGCATAGCAGTAACTCGTCCAAGAAAGGCTTCGTTTCATGTTGATAATTCTGTCTTCGTCAAGCACTCGAAAAACTTACCCATGTATGGTCAATTTTTGCTATGCTAAGCGTTTCACATCCAATGCTTTTTGAGGTATGTTACTCCGTCTGTTTTGGGGTTGTATAGGAAGTCTTCAAGAAGACGTTGCTTTCCATGGAGCTCGCTGCCGAACCGTATGATATTGTTCTCTTCACTTTTCAGCATGTATTTCTGCTATTGTTGTTTAGAAGGTGATGCCTGAGAGAGACTATACGACATTCAAAGGCTTTCTGCACTGATCTCAAGCCTCTACCTCCTTAGTTTCTTCTCAAGCAGAGCCTGTCGATATCTCCATTTTGGGGGAGATTTTAAGTGTATGTATGGATGTATGTATGTTTGTATGTATGTACGTATATATATCTATATATATCCATATCTATATATATATTTATATATATATATATATATATATATGTATATATATATATATATATACATCCTCACCCACACCCACACCCCACCCTCACATCCCCACATTCACACCACACATCAACATACCACCACACCACACCACACCACACCACATCACACCACCCATACCACTCCACACACACTAGTACTGACCACTTCCAAGCACCCACACCACACACCATCATCTGCACAACCATACACCATCATCCGCACACTTACACACCATCATTCACACATACACACGTCAAAGTCACTAGCTCCTATCCACACACGTACACTTACACACTCTCACATACACCCATGCATGTGCAACTTCGTTTCGGGAGCACCACTACCTTATTATCTCCTCTTCTTCCAAACTCTCCTATCAAACTATTTTTTCCCAACCAGCCGCCATGATTGATCACTAAATCCACAAGTTCTTTTAATTCTCTCTGTTTATTTCCTCATTTTCCTTTCTGTTGAAGGGCGTAGGCTCGAAACGTAAAAAACTTTCTCACTTTCCTGCCTGTTGTTCGTACAACTGCCTTCGTCGTTTGTTTTTCTGCAAATTTCAACTATATATATATATATATATCTATATATATATATATATACATATATAT
>NC_068981.1:149489452-149491754 GCF_001194135.2 Octopus bimaculoides
TATAGGATGATAAATTGAATATTAATTCAATTTAAAACCAAGTGGCCTAGCATATAACAAATCTGAAAATTCAGAAAAAATTGTATTACACGTGTATAAGGGATGACTACTAGGTGGACATCCAATATGCTAGAAAGAGGTCATCAACGACCCAACCACAAAGAAAAATAATGTTCTCCGGGTTCCTAACCCATGAGCAAAGTGGGGTTAGATGATGGCGGTGGTGTTTTCAAAGGGATGGCATGTGTAACCTGATCACCTCTGCCGATCAAACTCTCAACCCCACTGATTCTGCCCAAATTTGACGTCATGTTACTTAGCTTGGTTTGAAATAAAGAACTTGATTAGCTTAATAATTCAAACTTAATCCCGGGCAAAGCCGGGCTATACTGCTAGTTACTATTAAGATAATAGGTTTTATCTCAGATTTAGTTTTATAAATTATCATAAGAATTCCAACGATATATTTATGAGAATCGTGCTTAACTGAAGCTATAATAGAATACCAATACCTTGCCACGTACACAAGATATAACGTCCATCTACACCATTTAATCAAAATATTATATCTTATTATATATATTGTATTTTTCATCAATGTTACAAATATTAACCATTTTAATGCTTATCATCAATGATGATTATATATTTAATGGTACTTTTTAAGAGTCCATTTACATGCGTGAACACAAGAAAAACCAGTCTCTATTTTAGCATTTAAGATACGTCTCCTAGAAGATCAAAAATAATTCTTCAAGACAGAGAAAGCAAAAGGAGTTTCTGAACTTGATGGAGGCCATACCGTCTTGTCCCCAAAACTGCTAAAATGCTCTTTGCACCACTTCTGTGTCAAACTGGATATGTGGGCCGGAGACCCGACTTGAGTGAAGATGTAACGGTCACCGAAGGTTTCTGTGACAATAAGTAACACTTTCTCATCCAACATTCTCACACAAGTTTCATTGACCTTGACGCCAGTACCAAAAATCAGGGGTGACTTGGACCCACTAGATACAACTGCGGCTCACACCATGAGTGAATCTGACTTCTGACGGCGTAAATGACTCCTGTTATCTTCGGGCAAGTCCTCTGCATTACATGCACAAAGCCTGTCATTCTGCCTGCTGGTAACTGCCTCCACAGTGATGATCTCGTACGGCCAGATCAACACTTTGTTAGCAGGGCGCTTCATCTCAGCTAACATGGTTTTACCCCCAGGCGAGGTGTTTTTTCTTGGAAGCTGCTGAAATTAACTGCAGAGATTGTATTTTGCAAGCAATTAGCTTTAAATTCCCTTTAAATAAAAATCCTGTGCATTAAAGATTTCGAAATATCAAGAGATTTGCAGTTTTTCTTGCACTCTTGCGGGTATTTCAGTTCACTCGCTTCTTCACAGCTTCAGCAGTTTGTTTGGTACTATCAGGAATTGGCTTGCTAGAGGTAGCAGCAGACTCCTCATATCGTTTCCAGGTATTGCAGCACACATTCAAGGGTTTAGTTATGTCCTTGTTGTTCACTCCAGCTGGTACCAAAGCAACAATCTGGTCAGGTTTTACTTTCGACACCATGTTTGTTTATAAACCTGTTATAGACAAACGAAACAAAAGATACAAGAACAAAAGACATGTGCAGATCTTTAAGTAGAATATAGATAGTATTACCTGAACCGATATTCTTTAGAAAGAGTTTTAAACATGGGTAAATATTTCTGTGATACTCTGTATATATATATATATATATATATATATATATATACATATATATATCTGATGTGCACGTTATTCTATCCTTTTACTCTTTCGTTTTTCTCTCTTCCTCTCTCTTATTCGTTTACCTCCTCTTTTACCGCTATTCTATCCTATTACTTTTTCGTTTTTTTTCTCTCTTCCTTTCTCTTATTCTTCTACCTACCCTTCTCCCACTCCTATTTTTTTATCACTTATCCTATCTCCAAAGTTTTTCCTCTCCCCTTCACAGTTCTCTGTCTGTCACTCTCTCTCCTTCACTCTTCCTCTTTTGTTTACGTGGCTCCCATATGACCATCGGCCATCTTTCTGCTACTAACTTGTGTTTCTTTCTTTCTTTCTCTCTGTGGTAGCTGGATCAAGGAAGAGGGGCTCTTGTCTGTCTCCTGTCCAAGTTTGATTTACGCGTTCGCCACCACAACCTCGTTTAGGCTTAGCAGCCCTTCCTGTTTGTTTTCACTGTTCTGTTTTTGTTACCAATTTTGACCCTCCGCAAAAATCCCCAATTTTATTTAATTTGCTTTGCGGGGGCAACTGTTTTATCGAAAGTGCATCTT
>NC_068981.1:149492155-149500233 GCF_001194135.2 Octopus bimaculoides
ATATATATATATATATATATATATATATATATATATATATATAGAGAGAGAGAGAGAGAGAGAGAGAGATAGATAGATATAGATATAGATATAGATATAGATATATATAAAGATATATATAACTGTGCATCAAAATGATTGCATGGAAACATAGTTAACTGTAGTATTTTCCTGAGCTAGTATTTGTTATACACGTTCAGTGTTAAATAGTACAAAAATATAACAGTAGGAGACGGAGATCATCCAGCAGATGTGTTGGTATAGCTATATGTGCATTTCTGCCTCTTTGAGCTTCGTCAGTTGCAAGAACATACTGGCAATCGTATTTCAAGACGAAATCAGTCACCAGTGATATAGGTCGGTTGTATATAAATTCATTATCTGCAAGTGTATTAGCTTAAAATACCAATCTTCGTATTATATTTAATGTAGATACATCATGGAAAGCTTGATATATTACACATATTGCTATTTGAAACTAACATCGGATACCTCAAATTCCAACCCAGATTAGGTTAAAGAGAGAGATACAAAATCATAGTAGAAGGTTAAAACATGTCACAAATAATAGAGTATACTTATAATGTAGGCATTGAAATTGAACACCAGACAAACACAACACGATATAATTAGGAATGGATGAACTGAATCGTTTAAAATGACACTAATATTTGACTGATACTTCATTTCATTGGGAGGAAAGGGAAAACTGACCAGTGGAATTTGGACAAGAAACGTAAAATCCAGAACAAATACCATTATATCTGATGCTGTATCGATACTGTAAACCCACTGTCCTAAAGGCAAAAGAAGCACATGATAATTTCAATATACATATCACTACCAGTCTCATCGGCATCTTACCAGCTACAACTGTATGTCCCCTCTCTCTCTCTCTCTCTCTCTCTCTCTCTCACGCACACACACACGCACACACACGCAGACACACACGCAGACACACACGCAGACACACACACACACACACACACACACACACACACACACACACACACACACACACACACACACACAAATTACTAGAGGAGACTTCAATATATTCAACACATAACGGTTGCAAACCTTCACAGACAGATGATATTGAAGTGGTCATTGTCTAAATCGAAGATCCGCAGGTCAACTTATGATATAAATACTTGGGGTTTGGCATTGATATTACACAGCAAGAAAATTTTCCGCCTTGTTTGTGTTTTTATTGGCTCAATTCCTTTCTATCCAGTTTTCGCTATGGGTATATTTATCTCATTTCTCCTTATGTATTTTCTTTATTTTATATATTGATACGAATAACCTCACATAAATTTAGTTTAAACCTTTATTAATTCACAATAAAACAACAATATTCCACATAACAAAGAGAAAAAACAACAACAACCAATAGAAAGGGAACCAAAGATACACACTTTAAAATAAAATGGTTATTAGAAAAGTTTACGACCACATTTTTTCTAATCACCGCAATACACTTAGGAAAAATTACAACACGATGGCTAGTAAACAACTCTCTAGGTCACCTGGCCTTTTTTCTTAAATTCATAAAGTAATCATACGATGGAGAATAATTGGCCATAACAGGTGCAAACCTTCACTGACAAATTATATTGAAGCAATCATTGTCTAAATCGAAGACCCACAGATCAACTTATGGTCTGGCATTGGTATTATACAACTAGAAAATTTTCCGCATTGTGTCTTTTTATTGTCACAGTTCCTTTCTATCCAGTTTTCACTATGGGTATATTTTTCCCATTAGTTTTCCTTATGTATATTCATTATTTTATTTGTCCCAGATGACGCTATCTGATATTTTCTTAAATTATTTTTCTTTGTGTAAAACAGCTTCTTATTTTCCAGCTGGACATCAGCAGCGTCAGATTCACCTGCATAAAAGTCTGCAAAGGTTAATGGAACACATCATTCTAATTTCATTACCTTAAAATAGTTGTTTATAATACTGAAGTGCTATTTAGGTCTTCTATTTTGGTTTTACAGAGTTGATACATTATTTTTGGAATGCTATGCTTATGTTCATTGTTTCTAATATCCAAGACAAGGGTATATTGTGAAAGTATTTCGGTAATGAATCCACGCCATACTTATCTTCTTGTTCTTTATTCTGCTGCTTGCAAATAATACTTGTTATAAAAATAGTTTTGACTTTTGTACATTTGATCTAATGGCAAATTTCATTGTTTTGCAGGAAGCACTCTAACTACTGGAGAATACGCAACCATTAGAGTTTTGAATATTTAGGGAAAAACAGATTAGTGTCCTATAATTTTGGAGACCCTGGTATATTTGTTTAGGGAAATTCATATGGTATTCTTCTGTGGTAATACGTTGGTTATTGATTATTGCATTTTTAGTTAATTAATTTCTGTTTTGCTGCAGCATTATGTGTAGAGATTAAGCAGGTCCGTACCAAGACTAGCTGTTGCCTCAAACACGGCCCTGCAATGGTATTCCATTGATGTTTTCTTGTATGACGGGTCATTAAAAAATGATAATTACAAAGTATGAAATAAAACATTTAAAGTTCAGCCTTTCCCCACTGCAGACCCAATAACAATATTAAATGTTACTTGTATTTAAAAAAAAATTATTTAAGCCCAAACAGCATTCAGCAATATGAGTAAATTACTTTATTATAATTAGGTTAGCAGTATATTTCTGGGGCATAGTGTAGCTATGCAATTTGTACTATGGTAAAAGGCTCTGTGGTGCGCCTTTCTTTGGTGCCCTTATATTACATACCGGTTAATCTACGAGTATTCCTAAATTCTCTGATATTATGCTGGATCATGCATTTAAAGTCATCGTAGTTGTTTTCTCTTTTTTTTTCCACCTCTGTTGTGCCTCTGTGTTGTACAAGGTCTGATCAATAACTATCCGGACTTGCTACAGTAACGAAGCTAAAGTACTCGGAGAGAAATAGCATGGCAAAGATTGACCTTGAACTTTGTTGTGGATGCACACTAAGTTTTATCGTTTTAGCCCACTTCTGCTGTTTACAGAAGTGCTTGGAAGGAATGTGTGTAGCGTGTGATCGTTACATTGACCATGACAAAGTTATCATGGTGATATCTGATCTGAGGCCTCAGCAAAGTTGCAGAAAGTGTATGGAGAGGAGTGTATGAGTTGCATACAAGTGTACGAGTAGTTCAGACGTTTCTAAGATGGTCGAAAAAATGTCGATTTTGACGAACGTTCGAGGAGACCCGCAACCAGCAGAACTGAGAAAAACATCGTAGGTCTGCGTGCAGCTGTGAGGTGAAATCGTCAAATCACCATCTGTGAGTTATCAGAGGATGCACAGATTAGTTGTAGTTCAGCTCAGTCCATTATCACTGAAGATTTGGGCACGAGACGCATGTCTGCCAAGTTTGTGCCAAAACCACTTTCAGCTGACCAAAAAGACACTCGGGTTTCAGTTGCAAAAAATCTCCTTGATTGTGTCGAGAAACTTTGCGTAGGCCGCTGAGCAGGTATCACCGAGCTTTTGGCAAAATTTGATGCAATTTCTCTGCTGAACTTTGTGTGACAATCACACGCTTCACACCTTACTTCCAAGCAATGCTGTAAACGGGATGTGAGCTAGAACGTTCAAACGTTGTGTGCATGCACAACAGAGTTCAACGTCAATCTTTGACCAGCGGCTTAACTTCGCATGCTTTAGCTTCGTTACTATGGCAACAGACCAGATACTTATTGATCAGACCACGTACACTTGGATCTACATAATTTCAAACTATGAAAGTATTCCCTTTTGTATTGATATCTGGGCAAAACATTCCAGTGTTTGTTTTTAAGCACCAGCACTTTTGGAAATATCTTATCCAAAATACATTTCTCAGATTACTTGCATATTTTCCCCAATCCAGGATATATATTTAATTTTCTTGATATTGTAACAACTTAAAATTTAACTTTCTTTCATGCTATTCTAATTAAATACCCACCTTTTTATTCCATCGAAGAGGGATAGTTGTTTCACATTTTCTCAATTCTATATACAATATATTCTGGTAATTTTGATAGACTTCGGTGAGGTTCTACTTACGCTATCCGGGAAGAACATGGTTTCCATAGATACTGCCATGAATAAAGAGTCAGAAAGGTTATTTCATCTTTTCTTTCTTAGGTGTACTTCTGTGTAAAAGATCCCTTGAAAATTCTGCTTTTGTTTCGTTAATATTTCCTCTAGATCTTTGTTTATCCATATCGTGGGGATGTACTTCCGTCCATCGATATTTATTGATTTTGTTGCATTGAGTTTAGCTATTATTTATTGTTTCTTTCTATTAGGCTTCCTTTACTCTTGACACTGCTTATTCAGGTTGAAAGCTGTGTATATGAATGCTGTTTACTATCTGCGTTTGAGAGTATATTTGTGGTTCAGTATTTACACACTTATTTCAATAGAGTCTTGTGCAGTTTTCATCTTTTCGATATTCGTTACTTCTCTGTCGTTTCTTTTATAAAATTACTTCTCTTCTTATGGGTGTGGCAGTTTCTGTTGTGTTATTTGAAATGTGTTGTGAGGGCTCGCATGTTTTATGTATTTTGGAGTTTGCTTCGCTACTTCTGTTGCTTTATAAAACCTTATCTCTTTGCGTGTGGTTGGTTCTTTTGCATATTTTCAATGTATGTTGTTTGTGTAAGGTGTGAGTTGTTCTTTTACTATTTCTGATATCTCTTCATTGTTTATTACAAATCGCTGTACACTGGGTAATATACATGAGTTTAGTATTGTCTTGTATCTTGGTTTTACTTTCACCTTTATGGTGCTAGTGTGTAATGGTATGGTATAACTGTGTAATATGCATGTGCAATTTCTAAGTGTTATTTATCGTTCCCTTGTTTCCTCTGTTTTATTTTGATGGACGTTTTCAATAGAAAGTTAGTTATTTTTGTTAGAGATAACCGTTTGAGAAATTCCCGCTCTTGAAACTTTTGCTGCATGTGCTTCATAATGTGATTGCGTTTAATATATTAAACTTATGATACAGAATTCCTCATAAATCCTGAACCATAGGATATTGTTTTTATTGATGTCTGTATAACTGACTGTGTTTGATACTATTTTGCATAAAGTTAGTTTCGTCTTAAATTCTTTCTATTTGTTCTCCTTGAGTGTCGTTGTTCAGTTCTTTCTATCCTGTGACCACATGCTGCTATTTGTTATTATAAACATTATATAGGAGGCGAGTTGACAGAATCGTTACAGCGTCTGAAAGAATGATTTATGATATTTGTCCCAACTCTTTACATACTGAGTTCAATTTTCACAGAGGTTAACGTTACCTTTCATCCTTTCAGTGTCTATTAAATAAAGAACCAGCCAAGTACTGTAGTCGATGGAATTAACCAACCCCTTCCCTCAAAATTGTTGGTTTTGTGCCTTAATTTTGAAACCGTTATAAACAATATTTGTGCAAAATCAAGAGAGTAAAAACATAAAACATGCATTAGTGTGCATTGTGCGTTCGATTAAAAGATTTGTGTACACCGTTTATCTTTCATCTTTTATGTTTTACTTGTTTCAGTCATTGGACTGTGGCCATGCTGAGATTTGGTCGAAAAAATCAACCGCAGTACTCATCTTTTACGACTGGTATTTACACTAGCGATCTGTTTCGCCAAATCGCTAGGTTACAGTGATGTAAAGAAACCAACGCCGGTTGTCAAGGGATGTTGAGTAACAAACACAAATTAAAGCATACGCACATATACATATTTGCACACTCACTATTTTTCTCTCTCACAAACACACACACACACACGCACCCCCCACACAGGCACACACACAACCACATACATACATACACACATATATAGGACGGACCCCCACACAGTTTCTATTTACCAAAATCACTTATATGGTATTGGCCGGTCCGGTGATATAGTAGAAGACACATGTCTAAGGTACCGCACAGTGTGCCTGGACTTGAAAACACTTGGCAGCAAATAAAATCCCAGAGTTTCTTAAAGAATACAGCCAGGCCTGTACCCATAATGTTAATATTTACTTTTGGATTATGTTCTTTTTTCTTTTTGTGGGGAGAAGGTGGTGCATTTCCTTTTATTTGAGCAGCGTGTCCCATGAATCTCTTTGATTTTCAGACATTCCTCAGCTCCTACTGTTATCTTTCATTCTATAGATTCAATGTTGCCATTCAGCTTATAGTTCTATATCCAAAGCTGAATGAAAACAGTGTAACAATTATTATCCTCATTAACATTATTGTATTTCAGGATTCTTATATATAGGTCATGCTTTTATTACACTTCCAAGATACACCTAGTGTAGACCATGGGTAATGAGGAATTGGAGTTCTTTCTCGGACATCGTTGAAAACCTTTATATAGAGGTTCCTATGGAGTTTTGCATAGAGTTGATGAAAATATACCGAGATGGCAATGCTGCTAGGTGTTATATCTTCTTGTCACATGAAGTACAGACATAGTCGTTGGAATACTAAGACACTAAAATTTATTACAGCAGCTGAAATTGTTCTTTGCTATTTTCTTTTCTTTTCATGACCCATATGCCATCAAGTCTACATTAAAACGCTGCTCAGTATCAGCTTTTATGTGAAAAAAGGTTTGATAATATATTTGTGTATGTCGCATTTTGCCGACATATTACAATGGATGACATCTAAAACTCAGATATTTCCCTGTCTAACAAACACCTTGGCCTCTTCTTCAGTATATTTAAGAGGTAGATGAAGCTGAAGAATGAAGTTCTGCTTTCGTATATATTTCATGAAACGTGATTAAGAGTGTATGAGTAGGCAGACATTCAAGTTTTAATTACAAATTTCCAGCAAATTTTCAAATTTTCATTAGATTTGGCAATTTAATGAAGGAAGTCTACTTGTGTTCTGATGTACTCTTTGTGGCTATGTTGTCTCAGAGATAGTATTAAATTTTGTGTTTATATTTATATCGTAATTAGGCAAGTGAAATTTTATTATTCAGGTTTATCATCGCACCATTAAATGTACTTTACATTCAAGCAGTGTGTATGTAGGTAATTGATTTTGGATGACTTGAAAGATTTGTATGCTAAATCAAATTTTATGTATACTAAGATTACTTTTTTTAATTGTTACTTGGTATTGCACTAGTTAACTGTGGACGCTTTCATAGAATTGGAAGGTGTCTATGTAAATATGTGCTGCAGTTTTATTGATCTGAATGTGTCTTGTGTAGTATTTCAGCAATAATTTGTGGTACTATAGTTTGAATATGTCAATATGGTGTTTTCATTTCGTTCATGTTATATTCTAATGTAACCGGTGCACCATTGAATATCTTAATCAATTTTGCTCCCATAGGCTATATTTAGATTATTTTAATACACTTGCCTTTTGCGAGTTCTTTGATAATCGTAGAAACAATATTTTGGTTAAAAGTGATCAAGGTCTCCTACAGAGGTGTTATAACTGAGTTTGATGCTCTTAGAGTACCAATTTGCTTTAGTTGTCAACAGAGACAGAAACTTCAATATTATCTTAGTCATGGAATCCCAATTTACGAGATTTTGCATTTGCCAAATCTGAGAGAATAAAAATCTGTGGGCCTTGGATTTAGGATAAAAGATACGCAATAGCATATTGCAAGGTATATATTTTGTCATCCCCTTTTATGATTCAGCCGATTCATTAACCTTAATAATAACTACTACTAGGTAGGTCAGTGTAGTAAAAAAGACGAGAATTTAATTACGAGAATGCATATCTTTTTTCTTTTATGTTTTACTTGTTCAAGTAGTTAAACTGCGGTCCTGCTAGGGTAATGCCGTGAAGAATTTTTAGTCGAATGAATCGACCTCAAGTACTTATATTTTTGAAGAATGCTACTTATTCTACCGGTTCCTTTTGCCTAATCGCTTGGTTACTGGGACGTAAACACATCAACATCGGTCGACAAGTAGTGGTGGGGGACAAACACAGACACAAAAGTACACACACATGCGCACCCACTTCCACACACAAACACACACACATACACACACACACACACACACAGAGTCAATTTCTTTATTAACCATG
>NC_068981.1:149500727-149501707 GCF_001194135.2 Octopus bimaculoides
TATATATATATATATATATATATATATATGTATTTAGGACATCTGTATATTATGGGTACAAGTTCGGTCAAGGTTGACTTTTCCTTTCATCCTTTCGGGGTCAATATATTCGTTAATCCTCTTTCAGTGTTTAAAGCCGCGTACCAATAGTAGGAAAAACCTCCCAAATATTCCAGACTGAAAGGATATGATCATTTAGTTTCGAGGTGAGTTCATATTGGCGAAAATAATGTTATGTCGTTTCCATCGCTATTTGCAGCTCTTATGCTTATTCCATGAATTGCTATTCTCTACCTACTAGAGTTAATAGAGTTGACTAGATGTTGCTCTGTACATCTAATTATAAAAGGTCAAACAATTGATCCTAATTAATGCATTTCGAGGCTGGAATAAATAAATATTTGTTCATATTTTATATGATTTCACACCATTTCAATCCAAGTTCAAAACCTAATGTATCGACTATTTATATTTATCGACCTGCAATCGATAAAATATGACATATTAAAATAAACATAATTGGGTCGATTCAATAAGATGTATGACTCAAGCAAGCAAACAAACAGGCGGACAAACAAACAAACAAACAAACAAACAAGAACAACAACAAAACAACAGAAAAATTGTCTGGCACTCAGTCAAGAAATCAATAATGAAATCAATATTCTCATTTGTTTCATTTTTCTTCTTTCTATACTGTTTATTCCTCAGTTCCCAACTATATCATGCATCCAGGAGACATGTGTCCAATAATATGTATATATTATATGCACACATGAATATATATATATATATATATATATATATATATATATGTCGATAAGCCAGCTGGAGGAGATGTCCTCCTGGGGCTAAAAGCAACAGTAACATCCACCCCTAGGGGTCAGCCACACTTAAGTGGCAATATACTACACTTTATCGTGCAGTTACTGTTAATACTTCATTTAGAGAATTAACATTGCTATATATATATATATATA
>NC_068981.1:149504338-149507224 GCF_001194135.2 Octopus bimaculoides
ACCAACACACATACATGCACGCCCGCATGCACGCACACACAAATGCACACACACACACACACACATACACACACACACACACACACACTCGTACACTCACATAGACTCACACACAGTGCCATATATAACGGGACTCTGTTTCCGTCTAACAAATCTACCCACAAAGCTTCGGTCGGCCCGAAGCTATAGTAAAGGACACTTACCCAAGAAACACACAATAGAAATTTACTATGTGATTGAAAGCCAGCTTCTTACCGTACTGCCTCGCCCATATGTACGTTTATACACACGCACACACACACACATTATCGAGCGCACAACCTGTTTTGCTTATTCACCGGTTGGCTGTGGTACAGAGTTTGAGGGACGACTTCGTTAACCAGTGACAAATCGATTCGTCAGTCTGCTTTTACTTCGTTATTGAATCTAATCTTATATAACGTCGCTGTGGCATACGAACAAATAGTCTTGCGCTATTTATATATAATCATAGACTGTCAGTTCGATTAGTCACCGGTTCACGTCAAGAAACGCGATGTTGATAAGCCAAAAAATTCGTGAATTCGATCGGAAGCGAGATGTCTCACCTATCTATGACTTGTAGGTCTTTTAACACCCAGCGTTACGAGGGAATCAAACTGGGAACAAACAAAAGGCTGTGGATAGACCTCAAAATTGATTCTCTCTTTAGAGTTACTTGCCGCGATGTAGGTTCGTCTGAGACCTTGGAGAGCAAAAAGTCAAGTTGTTGCTTGAAAACCAAGTTATTCAAATACATGGCCATTACTCTAGACAGGATAAGTGGGACCTTTGGAACAATGCAGTGACGGCCATTTCAGGGGCTGGTAGAAATCTCGATGACAAAGTTTGGTACCAACCTCCCCAGGATCTTCTATAGGTTTATCACAGCATATCTCTCGCGTCTTCGTTCAAGGGCTTACACTTTCAGCCTGCCCCAGTAGCTCAGCTGTTCCAATGATGCATATATATATATATATATATATATATATATATATATATATATATATATATATATGTACATGTTTGTGTGTCTGTGTTTGTCCCCCAGCATCGCTTCACAATCGATGCTGGTATGTTTACGTCCTCGTAACATAGCAGTTTGGCAAAAGAGGCCGATATAATAAGTACTGGGGTCGATTTGTTCGACTAAAGGTGGTGCTCCAGCATTGCCAGTCAAATTACTGAAACAAATAGAAAAATAAAAGAATAGAATTTTTTTTTGAGGTTTGGAAATGCACTTGAATTTGAAAAAAACGTGTAGGTGTTTTTAAATAGATTTATTCACATACATACCAAACTAGTTTCAACAAATTTTTGTTTATCAATGGTAGAAATATATATAAAACAAGAACATTTTAACTGAGTTTAAAATTATAAATATGTTTAAACGATCGAATGATCAGATGTGCACTTAAAATTCAATGAGTTTCACAGGGATAAATAATATCAAAGTAAATGTTCGGCGAAGAATATAACAAATGTACATTATTGACAGTTCGGTCATATTGAGTTTTTATAGAATACGTAGACAAGAAAGAATAGAAAAAGATAAGAGAGTATGAAAATGTCTTTTACGATTTCTATCGTTGTGCGTGTAGCTTTTTCTTTTTTCCTTCGCGTACTGATCCCTGTATACATATTCGAGGTGTATGCCAGAAATTTTGAGACATTTTTAGGAGAAGTAGTTATAGCTGTCTTAGATTAGTGTAACTTAAGTCAATGCATTTATTAATCTGACGTGTTAACTTCTCTCATTCTAGATTGAAGAAGACGGCAGTAACTGCACATTGAATACATCCTACAAAACACTGAATGTCACAGCTGGCTAGTTTGCAGAATGTAGTCAGGAGGTGAAGACAGTTTGGAAGCTCACAGTGCAATAAAGGTTTGTGTTAAATTCGGTAAAAATGCTCCAGAAACATATGAAATGTTCCAGATTGCTTATGCAATAAAAGGCCAGGAAAAGCAAATCCACCGGAAACTCAAGATGATCTTTTTCTATAGCAAGGGCATAATCTATATCCACTAGTTACCTTCTGACCAGATCACCAACCAAGTACCTTCGTCAGTACCTCCATTTTGTGGAGGTACTGAGGAAAATCAAGTAGAGATTTCGTTGCAATAGGCCAAGGTACCTGCACCAGAAGATGCACCAGTCCACAGTTCTATCCTGGTAACCAACTACTTGACAGAAATGGGTATCTAAACTGTCGGTCACTCTCCTCACAGTCCAGATCTTGCACCCCGTGACTTTTGACTATTCACCAAACTAAAGGGAAAAATGAAGGAGGCTGTTACAAGGTTGGTTCCAGCTGGACACCTTCACTTTAAAGAACTTAGATGGAGCCTTCGCGTAGTGAGTGGAGCCTTACAAGTGAATCGAAGTCAGATGATCCTACATTGAAGGAGATTAAAGTTTTTTTATTTCTTTGAAATTAATGAATGTTTCACCTGTAAAAGTCTGAAAACCTCTGGAATGCACACCATCTATCTATCTATCTATCTATCTATCTATCTATCTATCTATCTATCTACACACACGAACACACGTACACACGCACACACACATATCTCTTTTATTTGTTTCAGTAATTTACTGCGGCCATGCTGGAGCACCGCCTTTAGTCGAGCAAATCGACCCCGGGACATATTCTTTGTAAGCCTAGTACTTATTCTATCGATCTCTTTTGCCGAACCGCTAAGTTACAGGGACATAAACACACCAGCATCGGTTGTCAAGCAATGCTAGGGGGACAAACACACACACATATACATATATATATACATATATACGACGGGCTTCTTTCAGTTTCCGTCTACCAAATCCACTCACAAGGCTTTGGTCGGCCCGAGGCTATAGTAGAA
>NC_068981.1:149507410-149512502 GCF_001194135.2 Octopus bimaculoides
ATATATATATATATATATATATATAGCTATGTATACATACGTGCATAAATAAACTTTTATATGCATATACCTGTGTACATACACATATTTTATGTTAGTTGTATTTATTCTTCTATTCAAAAATATTTCCTCACAAATCCGCGAAATGCAAATGTACTCACTCTCCAACATATGCATAAAGTTATCCCGTTATGCAATTATAGTCAAGACCGACAATGTTAATTTATAACATTACCACGTGACCTTATGTTCAGGTTGTTTGCTTGTTACTGGAATTTGACTCCAAATAGCCTAACGGCAATGGATAGCATTCTTAGAATTTTGTAACTCAGGTCAACTTGCCCTCTATAACTGCAACAAGAAATAAGATTAAGTAAAAAGCGAAAAGCAAAATATTTAAAGATATTAATTTTATCGATTATCAAAATTAGTCTTCAACTTTGGAGATATTCCTTGATACTTCAGTTCATTTCTCTATGATGTTTACTAATATTCCTTCTTTCAACTCCAGCAACGTATATTGTCATTACGTCAATTAATGTTTAATATGGGCAAAGTTTTGTTTATGAAGTTAAAAGTTCACCTAGTCGACATATGGTTTCGGTTTCAATACCATTGCATGGAACTTTCAAAGTATTTACCAAAGATTTGCGTCGAGCAAAAGATTGTGAATGAAATTTGAAAGGCAAAATCTATTTCAAAGCCTGATAGAAAGACGATTACCTTTTTCTCGAGTGCTAGAATTAATCCGTTGTCTGTTTTAATACCACCACATGTCTGAATCTGGCTGAATCTACTCTTTATCAAGTATTTGAGCCATCTCTCTGATCTGAGAATAATTTTATTCCTTCCTCCTAACAGTTTCAGTGACCCTGAAATAAAGATCACGGGTCTCTGCTTTTCATCCTCTGGCTAAGACATAATAATTAAAAAATGGAAGTTTGTTTGAAAGATTATATGAAATCAATCATTGAAAAGAAAGAGCTGAAACATCAGACAAACAGAAAAATCCAAAAGAAAAGAAAATGGAAAGAATAATGATTTTGGTAAGGAATAAACATATTTCGTTATTAAAAACTGAATCTGCTTCCTTGGCTTCATATTTTATCTTTTTCATATGTAGGTCAGTTAGACATAGTTGAATTGCTTTGATATGGTTATCTCTTACTTTAAAGCAATAGTAAACAAAGACGTCTACTGGCCAAATTAATATTCAGTGAAAATTGCTTTAACATCGTAGAGCAATGAATAGGATTCTAGTCAAAAAAGATTTGTGAGCCAATTTACATTATGTTTTGAAGCTAATGACTTGTACTGATACTACTATATATATATAAAAAAAAAACAGTGATATGAAAACAATTAAACGAAATAGCAATAATTTATTCTTGCATACCCTTTTAAAATCAAGCATACCCTTTTAAAAAGTTACCCTTTGAAAATCAAGTATACATGTCATGGTTCAGTGTATACAAGGCCTGACTGGAATGCATTTGATAATATGTCCTCTCATTTAGAGCTGAGAAATAAACAGCCATAAAACAAAAGTGATAAGAAACTGAGTCAACATAGAAACCTCCACACCGTCTCACAAAGTGCGACATACAGCAAACAAATCCTCATCAAATCAAATCATACCATCTTAACTAAAAATAACATTGGACAATATAATTCCTGATTATATGATCGATGGTCACATATGAGACGTCTTTGATAGGTCAACTCAGTCAGGGCTAAATTGGAACTTAAAAGCAACAACAACGATAACAGTAAACATGTTGATAACAATTTGGAATTTGTAGCAAAACATGAATAATACATTTTTTAGGTGCTTGGTATTTATACAGAAGATAATGTTTTCTTTAATTTTCACGTGAATGTTAAACAACAACCATTGATATGGAACCATAGATCACCTGTCATTTATTGTATATTTTCTAACATTACTGCAATATCTTATTCCCTTTCGAATTGTATTGATCTTTTCTTGACACCTGTATCTAATGTATCTAATTCCCCTGCTACACTTTTTAACATTATTTGCAGACAGAATCCGCACGAAATGAATCTATTGGGAAGTTTCAATATTCCATTTCTAAATTTAGAAACAACTAGTTTATCACTAACCTCATTTATAACATTTTAATCTTCTTCTTTTCTTTAGCTCGAGAGTTTTTGAGTAAATGGTAAAATTTTGTATTGGGTGTGCTCCATTTTCGATTCCTGGTTGGTACTATTGATAAACATTTCAGTTCCAGTGTCTAAAAAGATTAGAAGATTTGACTTTCAAAAAAACTTACGCATAAAGAACACATTGTTACCAATAACCGGTCGACTGTTGGAATAAATCACTGGAAACATCTATATTTGAATTCAAAACTTGCAAGAGTATATTATATTTTCTTTACCCTGGTGCCGAGAACGTGACAGTAATTATATTAAGCTCAGTTCAACTAGCTATCCTCTACAAATTTGTGGTCTACAACAAATCATCATTAATAACAGAATAATGTGACAAACTCTGAATTAGATCGAAGCACCATATAAATTTATTCTTTACTCTGGTTGGTTTCAATTTCTGTTCTTAAGGAAGGCATGAACTTCACGGAGCGTATTTCCTTCCTATATGTGTTGGCACTCCGTCGCTTACGACGACGAGGGTTCCAGTTGATCCGATCAATGGAACAACCTGCTCGTGAAATTAACGTGCAAGTGGCTGAGCACTCCACAGACACGTGTACCCTTAACGTAGTTCTCGGGGATATTCAGCGTGACACAGAGTGTGACAAGGCTAGCCATTTGAATTACAGGCACAACAGAAACAGGAAGTAAGAGTGAGAGAAAGTTGTGGTGAAAGAGTACAGCAGGGTTCGCCACCATCCCCTGCCGGAATTTTAGGTGTTTTCGCTCAATAAACACTCACAACTCCGGTCTGGGAATCGAAATCGCGATCTTATGACCGCGAGTCCGCTGCCCTAACCATATACAGTCTAGCTTTCTATCAAAGCCGAGATTAACGATTTATTACTCCTACTTTTAACAACTGAAATTTGACAGTACTTTCGTAAATAAATATTTAATCAGTATTTCTCTTTGTAGCCTAAAAGACTATTACTATTTTTGATGAAGGTAAGGAGTCAATGAATAATTTGGTTTCTGGAAAACTTAATAAGAAATCACCCCAGCTGTATAGAACTAGAACCTCCAGGCTAAAATGGATTCCGTTTATTTCTCAGATCATGGAAATTTACAGTTCTACTATATTCTCACATTTTATCAAATGTAACCTGCCTTGGGTTCATTGACTTTTAACATATCAACACCCCGCTTTCAGTTACTTTTAAACCACCACAATACATTATATTCAAACGATATTTTCATGTTCCATACGGAGATATCCTATCGACGCCTGACTGGGTCTGTTGTGAGATGTAACCTAAACACCTCACACCAGATGCGAAACTATCTGTCAATGAACAGTCTTTCTAATTACTTTTGGACATAACATAAAAATCTAGCCTCTTTCACATACCACCAAAATATGGTCACTCTACATATCAAAGAAATACATCATTGTTTTAATTATACATTACAACTCATAATTAAAACATTCAGATTCTTTAAAAATTCTCAAAATCTCTGATACTTCATCTTTGAAATAACAAACGGTATAATCTGAGGATACTATTGATGTTTTACATTCAGAAATAGTAAAACTAACACTTCAAACAATGGAATAAATGTGGGCAGTGTTCTTTGTCAGAGAAATAGGGAATGGCTACTAAATAGTGAACTAAAACTGCACCACAAAGAACACCTTTTCCTCTTTAGTATCATCCCAGTACAGACATTGACACTACAATTTAAAATAATATTTACATATCTGTTTACCAATATACACAGCACAAATGTTAGTGTTGTATACATTGACAAACCAATGATGAGGCATCAACGCGATTGGTCCTGAAGTTAGAAATATCAACCAAATGTTCTTAAAATTGATAAAAATACTTTCTTAAAATTACTATCCATTTCGAAAAAAAAAGTGCGACTGTTACACATGGAAAACCACTGATTTAAAGGGCTAAACAACAGTAAACCATTATACGTTCCTTAAGAAAGTAAAAAGGATTCAATAACTTAATAAAAATTCAATAAATTTCAATACTTTACAATGTCAAGGACACTAACACAGTTTCCCTTTGTAAACCCGTACGTCACTATCAGAATTATTAATGCTTTTCCTTTGAAGCCGACTTCATACGCGATATTCTCCCAGCTCCCTACTTATCTTCTCCTTAGTTGTATACTTCAGATTTAATTCACTAAACTAAAACACTCCCAAATTTCTGTTTTCGCAGAACCCTCTTGAATACTCTAAGTGCTCTATGAGTGCATAAAAGGAATGCATTTACATTCGTTTAAGCTATATAATATCGAAATTCATTTCAGCATTGATTCATGCTGTGTGAGACATAAAAAATTTGCAAATTAAGCTACCACTGCGCTAATAATTTAAACATATTCAACAATCTTATCTATGACAACATGTGGTTTGAAGCGTCACAGTAGAGATACATGTTATTTTGCATAAACAGGTTTGTATCTTCAACCTTACTTAGCTTTTTTCTTATTCATTTGACAGATTTCGTCAAGGAGCAATTCATTTATGATAAAGTGGAATGGTAAGGGAGCGCAGCATCGATAGATTTTAGGTTTCCGCGTTTCTACGCCTCCTAGCGTATATCATTTTGTGATGGCATATGACACAGACAGCAATAATTCATGCTCCAAAATTAGATGGACAGAGTAGGGTAAGATCTGAAAGAAGTTGATCTACTTATGGCTACTTCATTGTGCATGTTGTTTAGAAACAGCAATTGTTACTGAGTACTAACGAGAAAGAACATTACATACATACATACATACATATGCACACACACACACACACACACACACACGCACACACACACACACACACACACACACACACACATTATATTTTACTTGTTTCACTCATTAAATAGCGACCATATTGAGGCACTGCGTTGAAGAATTTTAGGCGAATGAATCGACCTAGAACTTATTTTTA
>NC_068981.1:149512794-149514677 GCF_001194135.2 Octopus bimaculoides
ATATGTATCTACATCTATATCTACTGCTATCTCTTTTTCTCTCTCTCTCTCTCTCTCTGTATATATATATATATATATATGCATGTATTTATGTGAATATATGTGTGTTAGGGTGTGTGTGTGTGTGTGTGTGTGTGTGTTTAATCCATCTCAATAAAATATGTTGTCCTCCTCCAAATACAATATGTGGTTCTCTGCCAATCTGCGAAATCAATATTTCCTCGCAAGCTAATTATCAGCAATTAGTTTTAAATATGGACGAATGATTATATTCATGTGACGCCATTTTACTGTTTGTATATGAATAAGTAAATAAATAAACAAATAATGAAAGAAAGCAGAAAGAAAATGGATAACTCGCTTGATGGATAGATAGATAAATAGATAGATGGATAAATAGATAGATAGATAGATAAGTAGATAGATAGATAGATAGATAGATAGATAGGAAGAAAACATCTCGTAAAGAGAAAAAAAGCATGTACAAGCGATAATCTTGCAAACACACTCTGGATTGCATTTATAGAATATTTCGAACGCAAAACCTGAAAAAGAAATTTGTTTGCAAATAATTAAAGTATGTTGACTTACGATTGAGTAGAGAATACAATGGCGATATTTATATAAAAAAAATCGTGTAAGTTACTAGCTGTTAATTATTAATTATGACTATATGTCTATTTATATTCCTATTTACTGAATTTTCTTTCTTTCTTTCTTTCTTTCTTTCACCCTCTATGTGCATACACATATAGCTATGTTATCAAATATATATACAAACAGGTACATATACATAAAGACACATACGTATATATATATATATATATATATATATATATATATGTGTGTGTGTGTGTGTGTACGTGTGTGTACGTATACCCGCAGGCACACACGCACACACACATATATATGATACACACACACACACATATATATATATATATACATATATGTATACGTGTCTGTGTGATATATAAATATAACTAGATGAATATATATAGACACATATTTCCATGTCCTTACACTTTTTCTTTTTTTGATTTTCAGTTTTGCAATATAAACAGATATTTTATTTTGATACTTTATTCTCCGCCATCTCTTCCTCTACAAGTCCTATAATACTGCAATAACCCCAACACTACAACCGGAACAGCAACCACCATCATCAGCGCCAGACTCAGCGTGTCTGCGATTATACCAAGCTTATTATTTCTAACGTTAACAGACACGGCGCTGTGAGTAACAACGATAACTATTACCATAAAGCGTTTCCTTGGCTACTATCACCTCTTTCGTTCCTACCATTTATTCATAACTACTAGCTAACTAGAACTGTAATGATACTTCACAGAAATCACACGCACGCACACTTACACAAACCTTGTCTGTGGTTACGAATACATGTGCATTCAGAAATTATATGCAATATGCTAGATAGACATATTTAATGTTACTGTGAAGGTACGACGCAGTAACATGACAGCAATATGATTAGTTTCGTCAACCCTAAAAGCTGTTAGTGATCAATTACTTTGTCTCTCAACCTTCAAATTAAAAAAAATATGTCTTCAAGAGGAAAAAATAAACCAACCATTATTTGTATAGAGAATTTTACACAATGTGGCTGTGTTGGTGGTCAGGATGTAAGTCTGGCACAAGACGAAATTCGTCGGATGACTCTTAGGCGCTAAAATTGATGTGGTTTATTCAGAACTCTTATGGTTGCAGTGCAACATATATTTGTTTATTAAACATATTGTACGTGATTTCTTTACACACACACACACACACACACTCACACACAGACACACAGACATACAGACAAACACACGCACACACACACACGCACACACACACACACACACACACACACACACACACAC
>NC_068981.1:149514953-149515720 GCF_001194135.2 Octopus bimaculoides
GGTAAGGCGACTACACCGACCAAATTGCTCAAATGTTCTTATTTTATCTGTCCCGAAAACATGAAAGGCAAAGTCGATCTCGGAGGTATTCTTATTTCTTTATTGCTCACAAGGGGCTAAACATAGAGGGAAAAAACAAGGACAGACAAAGAGATTAAGTCGATTACATCAACCCCAGTGCGTAACTGGTACTTAATTTATCGACCTCGAAAGTATGACAGGCAAAGTCGACCTCGGCGGAATTTGAACTCAGAACGTAACGGCAGACGAAATACCGCTAGGCATTTCGCCCGGCGTGCTGACGATTGTGCCAGCTCGCCGCCTTCTCGGAGGTATTCTGTTAAGCATGCATTTTGTCCAGCTTGCTAACGATTCTGATAACTCGCCTCCTTCGTCAAATATAGAATAAAAAAACCACGTTAGTTGAAGCAACAGCAAGACTATAGCTACACGAATAACAATAAAATAGGCAGTAAGTGATGGAATACGAATATCAGGAAAAAAGCATCAACAATGAAGTCAACCGACAATACGTTAACAAAGAGGAATAACGTCGGCGGTAGGAAAGAACAACAACAACAATAACAAAGAAATATTCATATAAATATTCCGAGTAGTAATTACTAGAACAGGAATAACCATTAACTATGTGTATACAGCCACATCAAACAGACAAGCAAACAAACAAAAACGATATACACAGACGTACATATACATATGTATAGGCAATTGTATATATATATATATATATATATATATATATATAT
>NC_068981.1:149516250-149534118 GCF_001194135.2 Octopus bimaculoides
ATATATTTGTGTGTATAGATATATACATATTTATACATGCATACAAATATATGTATGTAGTATATATTACATATGTATGTATGTACATACATATATACACACACATATATATAGAGACAGATAGAAAGAGAGGGATAGGGAGATATAGGTATAACTTACATATTATACTTATAATTCACAAATCACACGCATCAGATGAGAAACAACTGAACAAGTACGAGAAAAATGAAATTTTGTATTATAGGGGGAATGAGAAAGATATAATCTAAAACGACTGTAATAAAATAAATAAGATCAAAATAGAAAGAAAAACAAAAAAAAAACAAAACAAAAACAAATAACATTAGAAATGAATATACAAAAATTTGATAGCGAAAGGCGATATATCCATTAACTAAACAAAATTAAACTGATCTATAAAAATAATTTCCAAAATCTACAAATAAAACAAAAATTAACGAAATAAACAAAGGAAAGAAAAATGTTAACTGAGGGCAGTTTAATATTATTTCCAATTATAAAATTAATAAATTTATGAGAAAAACAAGCATAATTTACGTCTATGGAAAACACAATTTTTAGGAAGGCAAAACGTAAAGAACTCGACTAACAAAATTGGATAACATATTAATTTATTTCTATTAGAGAGAATAAAGACCTTATGTATATGTATGGCAGTATGTACGTATGCACATGTACAAATATTCTATAATTCTTTAAGTGCTTTTGCTCACTGGACAGCGGCCGTAATTAGGTACCGCTCTCAAGTGCTTGGTTGATCATATCGATTTTATATTTTCATACTTGTCACTTCTCTGTGGAAATCAGAAATGAGTTTTAAACTTTAAAATGTGTAGTGGAATTGATATGAATAAACAACAACTAAAATTTTGTGCTATAACATCGCCGCTGTCCAGTGAGAGAAACTAGAAAAAGAATAAAAGAATACCTGTATATTCACACACACACACACACACACACACACACACACACACACACACACACACACACACACACACACGCACACGCACGCACACACACACACACACATACAAACACACACACATGACAAGCGTACAAGAAATTATGTAATGAATTGCATTGGACTGTCAGATAAATTTGTTTTCTCTTAATTTTATTTTGAGCCTTACTTTTCATCAACAATTTGAACAAATCAGCCAATATTATATTCTTCTTCATAGTCCAGTTGGTTAAATCTCTAGCACACCGGGCAAAATATTTAGCGGCATTTCGTCCGTCTTTACGTTCTGAATTGAAATTCCGACGAGGTCGACTTTGCCTTTCATTGTTCGGGGTCGATAAAATAAGTACCAGTTGGGCACTGGGTTCGATGTAATAAACTAATTCCAACCCCCGAAATTGCTGGCTTGTTGCCAAAATTTAAAACCAATATGATGAAATTCATATCCAGAATACGATGCATGCTCATGAATGTTCAGCATAAACACACAGCCACACTCATTACAATATATAAACACTTTTGATTATCTCCAAATATTCAAAATCTTCCCTGTCGTTTATGAAGGTCAAGTCACTTATTATTATTACAACCACCAAAGACGACGAGCTGGCAGACTAGTTAGCAGGCCGGGCAAAATGCTCAGCGTCATTTCATCTGTTTTTATGTTCTGAGTTCAAATTCCACCGAGATCTACTTTGCCTTTTGTGCTTTCGGGGTGGATAAAATAAGTACCAGTTGAGCACTGGAGTCGATGTCATCGACTAAGCTTCTCCCACGAAACTGATGGCTTTGTGCCAAAATTTGTAAACATTATTACCACTGCTATTCGATCTCGATTTTTAGGCTTTACATAGGGACACAGCTAATCAATTTCACTAAATAAAATATTTCCGATTATCAGATTTCAGCGTGTTTTTAGCTTTAAAAATAGTTGTATCTCCCCAAACCAAATTTATTCTAAACATAAATACACATTCACTCTCTCCCACTCCAACACCTCCCACAACGTTCGCATTTAAATACTTAAATTCCAGCCAGGAATTCTTAAGATATTACTGTCATTTTGATCGTTCAACCACACACGTACGCATACACACAGGCAAACCACGCACAAAGACTCATACACGCGTACATACTTACGCACGTACACACATGTATCTTCGTCATTATATCTTAAAGTGTACAGCTGACTTTTTGACCTGATTCCAATATGTACTTCTATTTCGTTACCTATTATTCTTTTTATCCATTCAAATTCTATTTTGGCCATTTCCTAATTTCAAACTCTGTAAGCACACACACACACACACACACACACACACACACACACACACAGGCACCGACACACACGTGCACACACACATGCGAAGAAACACACATACGCACACACATACACACACACACACACACAAGCAATGAAACACACATATGCAAAAACGCACAAATAGACGCACACACGAACACTCTGAGTGCGCCTTTAAGAATTTATTTCAAACTTGACTTCTAAAGCAAATTAAACTCTGCTTCCAATCAGCTATCTCATCAATAAACCCACTAAGACACGCATACACATACACACGCGCGCACGCGCAACCAAATCTTGAGTACATGCACTCTCATACGTAAATAAAAACATACACAGCCTAATAACACAGTTAAATACTAAAACTTTCCATGCTAAATATAAACGCCATATAAATCAAACAAAACGCAAGTCAGCTAAGAATAAACACACAACCGATTTAGAAACGCACACTCTTATAAATACTTGTGTTAACGTAGACATCTAAGCTTCTGCATATAGTATTTGTAAGGTGTCCAACAGAAAGTATTGTTTTTCTGTTAACAATTGATCCATGTAACACATCACTGTTTCTGAGATTTTGACCTCCTATTAAACTATTATGGCGCCAAAGTGTATTCAGCCATATAACTTCTGTACGTGGCAAATTTGTTAATTAGAGATCGGCTTGTAAATCCTATCTTTGACACACATCCTTTATTGAAACTGTCTTGTTTTTTCTCGGCTGAGTTCTAATTTTTCCATTCCGTTTGTCAATTTTATTTTCTAGAACACAGCATTTGTTGAATGTGTCATCTCCTAAGCATTCACAAATGTAATGGCATTCATTAGAAATTGAAAATGGATTGGTGATACAACATACATAGGAAGCTTGTCTCTCTTTTAAATCACTCACCGGCTAAATCTTTAGAAAATCAAGATGCAATAGTGTCATGTAGAATTTCATTAAAAAAAACAAACAAAAAAAAAAACACAAAAACATAAGCATTCAAGGGCGAAGTTTTAAAAGATTTTGAATTATAGCCGACTGTCGCAAATATGGTAAATTAAAGAATCTGTAGAGAATAGAAAACTAATTTATAACTATTTCAATAATTTTTTAACTTCTGACTGACTGTATGGAATTTGAGATCCCGCTACATTGCTTAATGGATTTTTATATTCGTTCGAGGTCTAAGAAAATCTAAAATGACAATGCTGGACGAAATTATAGTCATTCTAGTATTTATTCCCGTCCCTTTATACTTTTTTTTTTTAATTCTTTAAACAGTTTGACTTCCTTTCGTTTTCCATTCATATTAAGCAGCCATATTCTGAAGTAAATTCAACCGACTCCTAGCAAATTTATGGTCCTGTGAACTCTAAATATAAAAAAAAACTCATCAGTTACACAGTTTGTATATTGCAAATAGCTTAAAGTAAAATTTTCAGTTGGTACCGGTTTAAGATGGTCTTGATCAGCCGTAGTTGTAGTGCGTACTGCTCAGTAATATTAAAAGCCGCGCAGCTCTCGATGAGTAGTCATACACTCTATCCATTAATTTTGCGGCTGTCTAATAATAATGGGAAATCATTGTTTAAATAACTTCTGGGTCTAATGTCAGTGATGGATAGGACAAAATGACTGATTGAAAGATGAGAAAATAAAAATATTGCTTCTTTGTAGTCATTGTAATTTGTGCAGCCAATGAGACCGCCTATATATAGCCACTCGACCTGCTGGAAATAACTAATTTTCCCTCAGATTATGCTCTGTTGTCTTATAAAAGGAAGGACGAGTTGCGTGGCTCTGTATGTACGTGAACAAAATAATAAAAAAACAGGATGGTCATGACAGAAACCCTTTTCATGTGGAGTTACTCGATCAGGGACAATTTGAGGTAAAACAGCAACTTAGCCACGTTTCAGTTTATTTTTAGTTTGGAAGCTCTGCACCTTATACAATGTTTATCTTGTGCTTGAGAACACAATTAGATAATGGGAAGGTAGTTCATCTCGATTCTTGACTAGATTTTTGAAGATTCACAAACATCATGGAAATAATTTGAGAAATGCAAAATGTTTGTAAAACATTTTTTGCTGTTATTATTGCTGAAATACTCGACAGTTTATGTGTTGATGTCGGTGTTGAACGCGCTGATAACATTCATATATCTAATCCATCACCAAAAGTGTTCTAGCCATGGCCATATCACCTCCTCCTTTATTTACGAGGGGGTAGTGAATAGTTCCTGGATTTGGGTAAAAAAAAGTACAAGAGGATCAGCTAGTTATGATTTTAATTAAACATATTCCCTTCTCAGATTCACACACTTATTGCAGCATTCCTTCAGCTTTTCTAAGCCCTGTAAAAGAAATCGTAAACGTTGGGTCTTCAACCAGGCCTTTTGCGACAGCCTTAAAGCTAGGAACTTTTCAGAATTCCTTTGTATTGTCCGACGTGTCTTCTCCTTTCGTTAAATAGATAAGATGAGATTTGATATTTGGCTTCTATTTTTAGGATTGAGACTTCCACGTATGTGAAATGGCAGCATATTTATTTTCCAAATGTTTCTGCATTTATACAAAATCTAAAATGAAGCGGTATATGTTTTTTTTTTTGCTTATGGAAAACAATAGTAGACTTTTGAACTATTGACTTTCTAAGACTTCACAAAACATAGGTAGCATTATCATCATTCTCAATACGCTATTTTAGTTTAAATCCCTTTGATTTTAATTAATTCAATATATTCGAAATGATTTTATGAGATATACTTGCAATTCAATTTATCAAAGCAATTCAATATATCAAAACTGTAATATATCAAGTTAGTTACAGAAACATTGTGGAAAAGAAACACACAGTATTTGACCCGTCTCCATGACTAGTTAGTAATTTGTTTCTTCCTTCCTTCCTTCCTTCCTTCCTTCCTTCCTTCCTTCCTTCCTTCCTTCCTTCCTTCCTTCCTTCCTTCCTTCCTTCCTTCCTTCCTCATACACATAAAGCTCATGTGACACATACTTCGTGTCATTAAAAAAGACCAATTCTTTATTGTTTTTAATATTGATTTACAACTTTATTTGACTTTTAGTGCGGTGCAGAGCAATTCTCAGTAAATAGGCTGAAGGTCGCCATTTTGAAAGTTCGAAATTAAATATCACATTATTAATAGTCCATATTCAAGTAATATCTATTTTAAAACGACTATTTTTTCTTCCTTATTTTTCATTTCACATTTGTTTTGAAAGATAATGTGCATTCTCCCGTACCAAGAGTTGAGGTCAGGTCGTTTATTCACTCAGTCATTAATACGTTACATCTTCTTTACAATGTAAAATTTTAAACACGTCATATTTGTTATTTTGAAAAGTTAATGATATTTTTATGTATGTTGATTTACGGAATCATGATAAATTTCGCAAAAATCATAGATATTTCGGCGACATATTTATAGAAAAAATAAGAAATTCTACTTTTAGTGTGATAAATCACAAGATTGGATATTGTTTAGTTGAGGCTGTAGCTTTCCTTAACTGGATATTTCATTCCATCTGTTTGTACCAAGCAAACAAATTTTTTTAATGTCGACAAAATATTTAAAATTGGAATTTGAATAAGCGAGACGGTTTGAAAATTTTTATTTTCTGTTCTCTTTGACTAAGACGCATCGGTATATTTTACAAAATAACTAATTGGAAGAAATATAGAAATGAAAATTTGATGATATACAGGAAAAAAATTGATGCCTTTTGAAGACACTCTTTTTGTTTCATTGAGTAGCATGAAAACAATTCAAATTCAAATTAAAATTGGCAGAAAAAGTGAAATGATATAAAATATGTAGAAAGTATGTGTTGTAGTTAAACTCAGGGAAAAAATCGTAATAAGAGCGAGTTTTCTTGTATGTAATTTCTATATAACGGGGGAACAGTTAAAGTCGGAAATGAAAGTGTGTAGCATCACTCCACCACTTATATTTCAAGTTTCCAAAAAGCAAGTTTACAGCTAGACACAACCGGTTAATGCCAAGGTGTCAAAATGTATTGAATTATTGATCCCCAATGCCCAGCGTCTATAAACACATACTAGCTTAGTTGATGTGTTTTTTAAGATCACAGAAGCTTTCAAAAAGTTAAATCTCTAGACATTAGAAACACGGGAGCACTTATATATTCTGAATTGTCTGACAAATACACAGAAAGCAGTAAGAGTATACTAAAGAAGTATGTCCAAATACATACTATTTTCCTTCTTATCAATACATTTCTCTTTAATTTTTCTCTTTCCATTCTTAACCCTCTTACATTTGTGCCTATTTTGTATTCTATGAAGCATTCAAATCAAATAAATTATAGCAATTAGAGTGGCATATCATAATAACACTTTTGTATCGATAAATAAAATATGTATGTGTTCCAGTTTTAATATGCACAAATTCGATCTTAACTGTAGAAATAAATGATGAGAAAAGTAACCATTTCAAAATTTTTCACTTTCGATTGTCAAACAAGCAGAAGCGAGTTTCATTAGGTGTAGGACGTAACCATCTATCATTTAATAAAATTGAGCCACAGGGAAATGGAAAATGCATCAAATAACTTCTTCATGTTGATCTCAATTACAAAAAACGCATTAAGTAGGGTGATAAACAAAGTCAACGGTGGGGAAGTATGAACACAGAACAATCAACATCAATAGAATTAGCAGAACCGTTTGAATCTCGGACAAGCATCTTTCAGCATTTAGTTATGAACCTTTATATTCTGAGTTCAAATTTCATTGAAAGTAACTATGCCTTTTATGCTTCCGTGGTCGATAAAATGAAAATATCATTCAGGTAATGGAGTCAATTTAATCAACTATGGGCTCACAATTAAATGGCCTTCTTCGGAGAGGTGGTGTGTTGCAAAAACTAGAATATTTGACTAAATATCTTTCAATAATTATTTTCATTCTTTTTGAGGCAGTGAGTTGGCAGAATCATTAGCACACCAAGCAACATGCTTTGCCCAGTGGTTAGGGCAGGGGACTCGCGGTCATAAGATCGCGGTTTCGATTCTCAGACCTGGCGTTGTGAGTGTTTATTGAGCGGAAACACCTAAAACTCCACGAGGCTCCGGCAGGGGATGGTGGTGAACCCTACTGTACTCCTTCACCACAACTTTCTCTCACTCTTACTTCCTGTTTCTGTTGTGACTGTAATTCAAAGGGCCAGCCTTGTCACACTGTGTCACGCTGAATATCCTCGAGAACTAAATTAAAGGTACACGTGTCTGTGGAGGGCTCAGCTACTTGCACGTTAATTTCACGAGTAGGCTGTTCCGTTGATCGGATCAACTGGAACCCTCGATGTCGTAAGCGACAGAGTGCCAACAACAACAACGTTCTGAGTTCTAATTACGTGGAAGTCAACTTTGTCTTTCATCCTTTCGAGATAGATAAAATAAGTTCCAGTTGGGCACCGAGCTCGATCTAATCGACTTACTTATCTCCTGAAACTGCTAGCCTTATGCCCAAATTTGAAACCAGTATCTATTTACATTCTCACAAATTTTGAGTTCAAATTTAAGTTGTGTGCGCTCAAAAGAGTCAATATTTCCAATTACCTGTAACAGATTTTTGGCTTTGAAACTGGTTCAAAAATGATTTTAATTTGCTGCAGGTGTAACAGTAGTTATTTCGAGAATAACTTTTTTTTGTGAATTGATTTTATCGGAGCCAAAAACCTTTATAGACTGAGACTGATAGGAGAGGGCAATATGATCCCTTGAAAAAGTTGCAAGTTGACGACTGCGGGAAAAACAAAAGATGTAAGAATTGAATATAGGGGATACTTCAGGACACAATATGGAAGATAAGTAAAAGGGGAACAAATGGATCCAGAGCACCTCCTTAATATGGCACGAACCAAGCTTACTCCGAGGATTAGAAGGTACTTTAGCCACAGACGAAGATGACACGATTTCATTTTCTTCCTTCTTAGCAATTTCACAATGTAGGGTCATAGCCAGGCTGAGGTAGAGGAGGCAATTGCGTCTTTTGATTCTCCTTAACTGATGATAAGAGTGAGCCTAATATTCAAAATCATGGGATGTTAGAATATTTGTTTTTGTGTTATTTTGATTTTATCAACGAGTTGACAATAAATAATAATGACATTAAATAGTAAATTTAGTTTTAGCCTAATAAAATGAATGACGTTTCACAGTGGTAGTTAAAGCATGTAAATTGACTACTTATTGAATGTTCTCTGACACTTCCTGACTCCACTTGGCTGTGGGCTATTTTTAGACATGACTGTCTGCCTGCCTGGGAATTCCTGTAATTGCTAGGTGGAGCTAGTTTTGAATGCATGTGAGATCACACTCCTCATAGTTGAGTGAGAAAGAAAGATTTTGTATTGGTGATTGGTGTATTTACTGCAACCATTTGTTCGACATCACACTTAACAGGGTGTAGTATACTTGGAAGGATCCTCCTAGTTAACAAGCAAAAATAAGTGATTATTTCAAACGAGTACCATCTAACATGTAAGTCTTCTTAAAATTATACTGAAAAGGGATTAATAAATTGTTTTCTGTAAAACCAGAAATGTTTTCCTCCTCTGTGGCCTTTTGTCAGCAGAACTTATCTATTACTGACCTATCCATCGCCTGTCTGTCCATCAACTTTTTCTACAAATGATTTCTCTCAAACTGCTGGCTCAAATGGGGCCAGATTTTAATGATAGTACTCGGGTTGGCTTTACGGCATTTTATCCGTCTTTACGTTCTGAGTTCAAATTTCGCCGAGGTCATCTTTGCCTTTCATCCTTTCAGGGTCGATAAATTAAGTACAATTTGAGCACCGGGGTGGATGTAATCGACGTTTCCCCTTCCCCAAAATTGCTGGCTTGTGCCAAAATTTGAAAGCAATATTCTGAGTGATTACTTTCATCGTGTAGATGCACATTGTGGTCAAATACAGTCTTCTAAATGAAATGAGAGAGTCTACTCCAGAGTAGACTCTCTCATTTCATTTAGATTGATAAAGATAATCTTGTTTTCTGAATCGTAATCTCTGAGAATTAACAATGCCTGTTAGCAAATATAAACGACTAATAACAAGAAAATAATGAATTCCAGTTTAACAATAGAGGTCTGAGTCGGTAAAGATAAATTAAGGCAGGCTACATAAATTTAAAAAAATAGAAATCAGAACTACAGGACGCAAATATCATTGTTTTCGAAAGATTCGGAATCCAATAGAGGTGGGAATGCGTATATATGAAGACAAAAAGGGTGAGGGAAGAAAGAAAAGAAATTTTAAATAAAACGGGCAAATTTAGTGATAGAATTTATTTTCCCTTTCGACCAAATAGTACAACCCTGATGAAAATGAAACAAAACAATATTTTGATGTATATAAAATGAAGACTTATGTCACTATAAACAGAACATTCGTTTCGTTAATTATAAATTTTTAATAAAAATAAGTTTGCCATTTTGGTTGCGAATAATGTTATATGAATATTTAAATAGCTTCCTTGTTTCACAGCTGCACACTAGTAGCACAGCTATTTCTACAATGTCTCCATGGAAGACCAATGTACAAACACAGACACAAACATGAGTGAGAACATAAGTATGTGTGTGTGTGTACTGAAATTTTGTTTATAACACAAGAAACAGTTATAATGGAAATATTTCTCTAATGCAAAGGAATTAGCAAAAGAGCTCAACGTAATTGAAAAGAAATCAGATTTAGACCCATGGTATAAGGATTTATATATTAGGAAAGCTATCAGAAAGCGACATTTGAAAATGAAATGAGTTGTGTATATAAATAAATGCAATATGTTATATATATATATATATATATATATATATGTATGTATGTATGTATAGGTGTAGTTGTGTGTGGTGAGAAGCTTGCTTCGCACCAACATGGTTCCGGCTTCATTCCCACTACATGGCACCTTGGACGAGTGTCTTCTACTATAGCCTCGGGCCGAGCAAAGCCTTGTGAGTGGATTTGGTATATATATATTTGTGTGTCTGTATTTGTCACCGCACCATCGCTTGACAAACAACGTTGGTGTGTTTACGTCCCCGTAACCTAACGGTTCGGCAAAAAGAGACCGATAAAATAAGCGCCAAGGCTTTCAAAGAATAAGTGTTGGCGTCGATTTGTTCGACTAATGGTGATGCTCCAGCATGGTTGCAGTCAAATGACAGAAACAATTAAACGAATAAATGAACATTCAAGTTGCTATAGATATCCATATAATAGACAAACACGATGGAAATGTACTGTTATGAAACTAAAGCTTAAAACAACTTGTTTCATTTACAATATCAAGATCCTATCAAGAAAGGCAAGAAATGAAATAAGAATAAACGAATAAAAGAATTAGAAAGAGAAAAGCACAGGAATGTATTTAAAGGAATTTAATGTTTACTTTCCTTCAATGTATTTGACTCCGTCATTACAAGAAAGATTAGTGCTCCAATATCAAAGAGAAGCTGCAAAACGCTGATATGTTTGTTTACGTTGAACACTGAAATTTAAACCAATAAAAAAATTTTTCTTTTATTTTAACCATCAATGAAAGGTTGTTGCATAATGTGGCTTTCGTGTTTTAACCTTCAACTCTGCGTAGGAATGTGCTAAATGCTTAGTTTTTAAGACGTTATAACAAACTTGTCTGTTATGAATGCGTCTGAAAATAGCAGATGTATATGTGGTAAGAAATTTGTTTCCCAACCATATGATTCCGGGTCTAGTCCTACTCACTACGTGGAAACCTTCGACAGCTGGTTTCTTCTATGACCTTCGGCCGAACAAAGCCTCGTGAGTAGATTTGAAAGACGGAAACTGAAAGAAGTCTGTCATATAAATATCTGTATGTATGTGTGTGCATGTGTCTTTGTGTCGGTGTTTTCCTCCACCATAACTTAACAAAAGCGGTTGAGTAAAAGAAGCCGACAAAATAAGTATCAGATAAAAAAAAAATGCTTGTACTGGCGTCCATTCGCTCGACTAAAATTCTTCAAGGCGGTGTCCCGGTGTGGTCACAGTCTAATATGACTGAAATGAATAAAAGATACACACACGCACCCGCACGCACACACACACACATACACACATACACATACACACACACGTATGGAGATAGATAGATAGTTAGATAGCTAGATAGCTAGATAGATAGATAGATAGATAGGTAGATAGATAGGTAGGTAGATAGACAGGTAGATAGATGGATAGAGAATAACAGCAAAGAGTTATTATTACTATCTGTTTCTGCTCTAAATTTCCTAATTTTTCACTTGTTACCCGATAAAATTCGCGAAACTCGGAACAACAACGCAAAGCAATCCGAGTACGATGACGATTAATGACTCTAGGCTTCAGTACTGGGTATTTTGTTTACAACATCAACTATGTATCTAAATACACACACACACACACACACACACACACACACACACACACATATATATTACTGCGAATGGTTTTGTGCATCTATCCCCACCATCGCTTGACAACCGATGCTGGCGTGTTTACGTCGCCGTAACCTAGCGGTTTGGTGGACGGCAAAAGCTTATTTTTGTCTGTCGAGGGATTATAGTGTCAATTTTACATTTCTGTAAATAATAATAATAATATAATGATGATGATGATGATAATAATAATAATAATAATAATAATAATAATAATAATAATAATAATAATAATAATAATAATAATAATAATAATAATAATAGTATTTTATAAGCTTAAAGTATATAGCGATCACCATGCAATGACTAAAGAAAATAGTCTGTATTTTCTTTAGTCGTTGCGCGGTGATCGCTATAAGCTTTAAACTTATAAAATACTATTCTCATTATTTACAGAATTGTAACAATTGACACAGCTTAACAAAAGTAAAAGAACATCAAAGTTTGTTTACAAAAACAGCTACGAATTAATTATAGATCACAAATCTGACAGATAAAAGCAGGTAGGTTCACTGGTGTAATCGGTAGCATACCTCGTTGCGTAAACAAAGAAGTGTGGGTTCGGATCGTATGGGAAAGCATTTCTTTCTGTCGAGGGTGGGAGTGGGGAGTTATACGCCCTGTTATCAGACTATTTTCTTTAGTCATCGCCCGGTGATCGCCAAAAGCTTTAAGCTTATAACATTCTATTATTATTATTTATAAAATTTAAAAAATTGACACTGCTTAACAAAACCATTCGCAAGAAAAGCACATCTGACAAAAAAAAAACAAAACAAGCAGTTAGATTCGCTGGTGTAATCAGTAGCATACTTCGACGTGTGACCAAAGAGGTGTGGGTCGAGTCCCACGCGCACGGCAAAAACCTACATTTTATTCTGTCGAGGGCTTATATGCGCCATTATTAGACTATTCTCTTTAATCAATAACTAAAGAAAATATGTATATATAAATATGTATGTAGTCCGAGTCTGGACATAGGGAAATTTTTATATAACGTACTAGTATCGGAGCAGCTACATGTGGTATTGGATAACACTGAAATATATACATAGTGGTCTTCAGTATTCTTTTATTCTTTTTTCTCTGAATTGCTTTAGTCATTTGACTGCGGCCATGCTGGAGCACCACCTTTAGTCGAACAAATGGACCTCAGGACTTATTCTTTGTAAGCCTGGTACTTATTCTGCCAGGCTCTTTTGCCGAACCGGATCGGGCAATAAGCGTAAGCCAGTGACAACAGTGGGTTCAGAAATTCCAAGCCGGAAACTACAGCCTAGAAGACGTACCTCATCCTGGAAGAACTATAGAGATCGAGGAGGACGTCCTGCAAACTCTGGTGGAACAAAATTCTATAGTAACTGTTGAGGAACTAGCAGAGAAGCTTTTGGATTTGTTCATTCAACTATTCATCGACACCTGCGTGTCATCGAAAAAGTCAACAAATTAGATCAATGGGTTACTCACAAATTTTCCCAGTATAATCACGAGCAGGGAGTGAACGAATGCTCTACTTTGCTGTCACGTCTCAGGAATGGACCTCTTTTGGACCAAATAGTGACTGGTGACGATTAATGGGTTCTCTATAAAAATGCCAAGCGCTGAAGACAATGGGTAGGGAAAAGAGAAACACCGGCACCCCATTCTAAAAAAGGCCTTCACCCATGTAAAGTGTTGTTATCTGTTTGGTGGGATATGAAAGGTTTAGTCTGCTTTGAACTTTTAAACCCAAACCAAACGATAACAAAGGAGATTTATCGCGAGCAGTTTGAGCAGCTTAAGTCGGCGCTAGAAGAAAAACGACCATCTTTGGTTTCAAGATGAAAGGTATTCTTCCATCAGGACAACGCACGGCCACATACAGCGAGGATGACATTCCAAAGGCTGAAGCAATTTGAATGGGAGACGATGCCCCACCCACCATATTCGCCGGAAATTGCCTCATCTGCTTATCATTCATTCCGCAGTCTTCAAAATCATTTGAACGGAAAAAATATGAATCCTATAGACGAGGCCAGAACAGTACTGGAGGAGTATTCTTTGTCACGGGCATGTGAATTTTGGAAGAGGGGCCTTGCAGATCTACCAGATAGATGGAAGAGCATTGTAGAAAACGAAAGCGAGCATATTTTAAATTAAAAAGAACTTTGTTTATTTTAATTTTGAAAAAATGAAAGAAGTATAAAAAAAAACCGCATCATTTATGGGAGGATCCAATATTTATTCACCTGTCTCGGAATCTGCCCCTTATAAATATTATGGACCGTATGTTAGTACAGAATGCGGATGGTATTTGAGGACACATGCATTTTAGTCATTATTTTGACTAATTTTTATAGAACTTCTTTTTCAGAAAATTACAATGACAAGCCATATGCTTACTAATGAAATGAAAAGACATGTGATTGTGGCTTTGATGGCTAAGCATGGTGATTTAGAAATTTCTCTTTTTCTGAATGCTGCAAGATCTTTCATTTACAAGATTCGCTGTGAGTGAAAGAAAGAAGTTGGAAGCGTATTACCTGCATCAAAATGTAAAAAAAATG
The DNA here is from genome assembly GCF_001194135.2 of Octopus bimaculoides. Taxonomy (NCBI): domain Eukaryota; kingdom Metazoa; phylum Mollusca; class Cephalopoda; order Octopoda; family Octopodidae; genus Octopus; species Octopus bimaculoides. Next base: position 149,530,550 of record NC_068981.1, read on the forward strand.
TTCCATACGCTTGATTCTATCAGGACACCTGAATTTATTTAGGGAGCTAGGTAAAGCATTGAAGACAATCCAGGAAAATCAATGAAGTCAACTGCAAAACAATTTCGTGTGTCAGAAAAAAGCAATCAGAAATATTGTGCATGAAGACATCAGATACAAATCTTGCGTGATGAGGAAAGGTCACTTCATGTCAGAAAAAACAAAAGAAAAAGACATTTGAACAAACTTAAAAATTCATCAGAAGATGGTGTGATTTGGTTTTTCTCAGATAAGAAAAAATTTGACCAGGGCCAGAAGACTAACGGAAGAAACGACAGCTGGCTATGTGCAGACCCTTCTGAGGTTCCAAGAGTAATGTACACAAAATTTCCTGCAGGTGTCATGTTTTGAGTGTTGTTAGCAGTGAAGAACATGTGATACCCCCTCACTTTTCTCCACGAGGCCCTAGAGTGAATGCTGCTGCGTATATTGAGGTCCTGGATAAAGTTAAGCCTTGGATCAACATTGTATGCAATGGGAGGTCTCATGTCTTTCAACGAGATTCTGCACCATCACACAAGGCTCAAATGACCCAAGAATAGATGGTCGATAATTTGTATGATCCCATCACCCCTAATATTTGGCCTTCTAATTCTTCAGATCTCAATCCACTGGACTGCTATGTATGGAGTATCGTTGAGAAAAATATCAATGAACTTCCCCATAGTACCAAAGGTTCTTTGAAAGCCGCCATAGTTCGAGTCAGTTTGATATGAACAAGGCCCATATAATCCGAGTTTGTAAACGATTTGGACCCCGCGTGGAGATAGTTACTGATGCTTATGATGGTTTTATTGAATGAAATTATCAAATTGATTATTTAAAAATTGATTATATAAAAATATATAAAAATTGATTATATAAAAATAAAATAAACATAATGCTAAATTGATTATTTAGCTTTATGTTTATTTTATTTTTATGAAAATACATTTTTCTAATTAATTATATAAGCGTTTATTTAAACCACAAATCTGTTCTCAAATACCGTCCGCAACCTGTATAATGTACATGTCTGAATAACTCAAGAGCAGATTTCTTCACTCAGCTGGGATGAATTATCTACATGTACTGTAGGAATCGACTGGTATTTATGTACTAAGTTTGATATTTACATAAAATTGTTGTTGCGTTTTATTTCAACCATGACTATCCCATCTTATATTCATCTATGACCAGGTTGTCTAGTATTTTTTTTTACTTTAGTGTTGTAGTAGACTGTGTTTGCTGATGAAGACAGTCACCAGCTTCCTCAAACTCCATGATATATATTTCAAACAGTTTGATTCGGTTCCGTGCTTGCTACTTCAAGTTTCGCAGGTACCTAACGGGAGCCCGACTCCTTCAGGCTATTCATATGATATCTTCGAAGCTCCAATGGCTAAAAAAAAGTGAAGGGTTATCTATCCGTTAGATATCCAAAACTAGTATTTGATGTGATATTGTCTCTCGATCCTGTATCAAAACATTGCGTTTGAAATTAATGTTGGACTTGCAGTGTATCAGCAAGTATCAAAAGTTGATAAAGTTTCTGGAGATTTGGGGCCTCATTATTCCAATGCAATAAAATAATCCAATCTGATATTTACATGTTTCAATCATTCCACCGTTCTATTTCCGGTAATATTAATAAACATATTAAATTGTTTAGACAATTTAAAATCAACGCCAGACGACTGGCTTATCAGAATGAGACACCAGATATTTGTAGTTTTCTGAAGAGGAATAAAGTATTTAAAAAATAACAATTAAAAAACGACAACAACAAAGAATGTTTTGCAAATTCTGTAGAATAACCAGCAAACAAAACTGATAAAAATAAAATATTGTATTGATTAAAATGATTTGATTGATTATAATTACTTTAAACGTAATTAATGCTATATTTTATAGAGCCAAGATAAAACTCGAAACGATTTTTTCCAATTCATTTTCGATCTAGGATATTATATAATTGTTGCATGTGGAACATTGGCTGCCAACTTAGCAAATATAGTTTAATTATTGACATAAACACTCTAACAAAGAGCTGAAATGTGTATATCATATTTCTGTACACGTTTGCAGAAATTACTTGTGAAATGCTATTTACAATATAACAACTTCTAACATTACAATATTTGTCCTGTAACGGATAGCAAGTCAATTAGAAATTGGATGTTGTTATTGTGTACACCAATGATCAAGACGTTCTAGATATGACCATGCCATATTTTGTGGGGTCAGTGTAGTGTTTGTTTCGAGGTAGATTTGGCTACAAGTTCTAGCAACCTGAATAAACGGATGGAGTTTGTCTTGCTGTATAGTCACTTCTCAAGATGGGATCAAGTATCACATCACTAAGGCAGCGCGTCGATCGGATCGTTAGAGATTTTGGGAGAGTGCCTTACGGCATTGGTTCCGGCTCCCTGCTTTCTGAGTTCAAATCCAACCAAGATCAACCTTGCTTTTCATATTACTACTACTACTACTACTACTACTACTACTGCCTTCCACTACCCTCTTTTAGAATTGGCTGCAACTGACGAGGTAGTGGATAGTGGTCATGCAAAAATGCTAAATGATACTAATGAAAAAAAAAACTTAAATTCTCTGAAGAATATTCCATGCCCAGCCCATTTTCCCTGTCAACGAAGTCCCCTGGGTTCATTAGTTGATTTGTGGCTGCTCTCCACATGTCCTGCTACATAACTGATATTTTATTCTCATAGCATTATACAACTCCATTTCACAACCGGGAAGCGATTTATCGTCATGCCTTCCACACGCAGCATTAACGAACAGTTCTTATTAACAAAAGAAATATTTTGAACAGTTTGAAGAAATTGAATATACTCCTCCATCTTCATTTTCTGACTTCAGACCTAGAATACACACGTTCACCTCCTCACTGTTGGCTGTATTGAATATTATGAATTTCATTTCTATGAATGTGTCAATCATCCACCACATTGAACATCAGTACACTGTTTATTGATCTTAACATATTATATACACTCTTACAATTCTATCCCTTATCTGACTCATTACTACTTGCACACACAAGCAAACACTAACCTATCTCAAATCCTTCGGCCTCGAACTAGAAGGTCATACAAGTATATCTTAACTCAGTGATTTATGATATTTTTGATATACTATCTACTCAAACAATTCGCACATTCATACCTGTCTTTCACTCTCTCCTCCTTTCTTAACTTGCATACTCTCAATATTAGCGAACCACTAGGAAAAAAAAAAAATAGAAAAATACTATATTTTATTTCTCTCAGATAAGTGCTCAATCACAAAATATCAAATTCCTCTTTACTTCACGAAAACAAACTTCTTCAAACACATTAACTTTACTATAAAATAAAATGTTTGCTGATGTACACAGTCACCAGCTTCCTCAAACTCCATGACATATATTTCAAACAGTTTGATTCGGTTCCGTGCTATGCTACTTCAAGTTTTGCAGGTACCTAACGGGAGCCCAACTCCTTCAGGCTTCTGGAATATATATATATATATATATATATATATATATA
>NC_068981.1:149534611-149538083 GCF_001194135.2 Octopus bimaculoides
CACACACACACGCACGCACACACGCACGCACACGCGCACACACAGAGAGGCACACACACACACACATATATATATACATGCACGCAAAATCTGATAGAAGATCGGTAAGTTAAAAGATGCATAAAAGGTGATAGTTTTTTTGAAGAATTTATTATATACTATAGTAGTATTTGCGAAGCTGTTGTCATGTTACATTAATCCTAAAGTTTGTCACAAGGGTAAATTGATTTATAGAATTCTCACTCAGAGAGAAGTTGAATGAGTAATTTCGGCTTAGAATGTCTGGGGAGTAAATTAAGAATAATAAATATCACCTTCATAGCCCAAACGCCTTCAGAACGCAATTCAACTCTCTATAAGATATTCTCAATAGTGAATCTATTATCAAAGAAAATATATATCTGAAACAGTTCGGTAATGAAATCCTTACAGTACTGCCAGTAAATTGAACTTTACGATAATAGAGTCGCTCACATTTCTCAAGAACAACAAACGTCGTGTTAACATTGCGTCTGGAAAATAAGGGTGAATGAAAAAGAAAAGACGAAGGCTACGGTGACTGTGACTGAATTATTTATTTAGCTAGTAAGGTTCCGCTAACATCTCACTTGCGTATAGCCGTGAAACAAATAATTTCTTCAAAAACTTCTGTATCGATATGTTGATATTAAACAATCTCTGGCTTTTTTTTTTCAATGGTCAACTTAAATTCTCAATGTTTTGTAAATACTACTTTGATAATTGAATTGTATTGGAAGAAACAAAAACCAAAATATAATACTAATTAAAGATAAACAAGTTTTCACTTGACAGATACTGTTAATTCGTTATGCCTTATCGATATATTGATGCAGACACAAATAGCCAAAACGTTCCATATAACATTCACTGTAAAGAGTTAACGTTTAACGTGTTATTAAAATTTATCAAGTACTATTTTACTCTTAATGGATTATGTATCAAAAATCGACAACATAGTTTGTCGGATCCGAAATGTCAGATCAGAAATAATAACGATGGCGTTTTATTGGACATCATTGATGGAATTTAAATTCTAAATTTCCATTAAGTTTAGAAAATTAATCAAGAAGAATGTATTTTAGTAAATGAAATTTCTTCAAGAAATCAGATATTTTATATTAAAAAGTACACCGGAAAGGTTTATGCCGTATATATCAACCAAACTTTTAAATATTGATAATTAAAGTAAATTTTGGTTTCTCATGAATAAATCATGAATTTGAAACTTTATTTAAATACATTCAACATTGTGCCTTATATATTTCCCCAAAACATCTATAAAGCATTTATAACATACGCACGCACGCAATCACACACACACACACACACACACACACACACACACACACACACACACACACACACACACACACGATTTTACAACTCGTTTAACCCCAGGCAGATTCTCCGCCAGATGGTTTTCGATGCAACGCTCTGCATCCTTTATATGCTATATATCACTAGCAGGAGAACCGAACCCCTACTAACCTCCATTAGCTAACAGGATCTCGGGACTGGTCCAGTTTCGAGCTAGTTGGCTCTTCGTCAGCCGCGCGCACCTGTGCAATGGAGTGATAGCTAAGATCCGCCTTTGCCAGCAATATATTGTAAACAAAGTGACCATCAGTCACTGATTTGCAACAAGCAAAGTTGCTAATTATAAAATCTCAAGAAGAGAGCAGTGTAGTAACTATACTAAACAGCAAGCAAGATGCCACTTTATCGCTTCTTGAAATGTTATAACCAGCTACAGTGCTTGTTGCAAACTAGTGATCGATGGTCACTTTGTTTACAATATATTACCAGCAGAAGCGGATCTTAGCTATCACTTCATTGCACAGGTGCGCGCGGCTGACAAAGAGCCAACTAACTCGAAACTGGACCAGTCCAGTGATCCTGCTAGCTGATGGAGGTTAGTAGCTGTTCGCTTCCCCTGCTAGCGACTTATTGCATATAAAGGATGCAGAACGTTGCATCGAAGACCAGCTGGCGGAGAATCTGCCTGGGGTTAAACTAGTAGTAACATTCAACTGCCACTTTGATGTGGCAACTCGCTTACTGTTTAGTATACGTTACTATATTTCTTCTTGAGATTTTATAATTATATTAAATTTGAAATGTTTTGAATATGCAAATAATGCTTCGATTCTATTATGCCGGCCACTTTCTAACGGCTCTGATTAGCGAACCAGTTTTCGGGGTTGTACCGATATAATGTAAAATAAATATAGAAATAATAGTTTCAATTTTTTCCCCAAGGGCAGCAATTTTTTGGGAGGCTATGAGTCGATTACGTTGACACCAGTGTTCAACTGGTATTTATTTTATCACCCCCCCCCTAATGGATGAAAGGCAAAGTCAACTTCGGTGGAATATGAACTCAGAACGTAGCGACGAGCGAAATGCTTCTAAGCATTTCGTCCATCACGCTAACAATTCTGCCAGCTCGCCGCCTTAATAAAAGTAATAATAATAACAGTAATACTTGGATAGAATTTACAAATATTTAATACATCGCTACGCGCGTTTCCACGTATCACATGTCTCTTAACATCACAGTCCGTATTCCTGAGATGATTACTGTGCAGTTCATAGTATCCGGACTGCACTGTAATCAACCCAGGAATACGGTCTGTGATCTTAAGAGACATGTGATATGAGGAAACGCGCGTAGTGACGCATTAAATGTTCATGGATTCCATCCGAGAATTATTGTTATTATATATATGTGTATGTGTGTGTGTTTGTGTGTATGTGTGTGTGTGTGTGTGTGTGTGTGTGTGTGTGTGTGTGCGTGCGTGCGTGCGTGCATGCATGTATAGGGTACAACGTCACTTCCGTGTGGTAGTCAGGATTGAGTTCCATCTCGTGACGATTCTTTGGCAGCGGAAGTTAAAAATGTGACTATGATTATCCATGAATATCTCTGCAACACGTTGGTTCTCGTTATATGTGGAACTATTTCGATGGTATTTTTCTTTAGGTAGTATTCAATATTTATAGTTTGTAAGTGTATATATGATTTAACTACATATATATTTATGTATCCTATAATTTGGGTAACTTGATTTGCTCCCAAGTAACTAGCTTCTTTGTCACTTACCTATAATGGTTTATCTATCTCTATGCAGCTAGGACGTGTTATTAGTTATTTATTTTAATTATAGATATTTGTATATATATTTATGTACTCATATCTATCTATCTATCTATCTATCTATCTATCTATCTCTTCTCACGGACGTGCTGTCACATCGGCTGCGAAAGTAAACGTTTATTTGACCATTTACTGTCCACATTTTGTTGGGATTTTTAAATAATTTTGTTGCGAAGCACCTAGGCTTCATTTGTGTGTATTTTCAAGGGCAGGAATTGACCCCCAGGGGCAGTTTCGGCCCTAGCAAAATACAAAAATTTCCTTCTTGACATTTGAAAAATGTCGAGAAACATA
>NC_068981.1:149545662-149550768 GCF_001194135.2 Octopus bimaculoides
TATATATATATATATATATATATATATATATAAGGTTACACATTTACGAAGTGTTTTGTTTATAATGAATATAATCATCGAATAAAAATAAAATCATTGAATCAGAAAGTTACTTTGAAGTGGTTTAGGACTTTAAAAATCGTGGTCGAGTGTCATGTGAGTACCTCTGGTATCAATAAAAGCTCCGACATTGTCTGGTATGACAATCTCATAACTAAGTTACCCTCATGCAGTTTATATCCTTTTCTTCTTTCTTATACTGGAAGCTACATGCTATAACGTAGCAGTACTGTAAGTCTCGATAACTGCATCCATGCCCAACAAACTTGTGATTCTAGTGAGCTCGTAATTTTCCTTAAATGCCTTGTATTCATTATTACACACACACACGAACACAAACACACACAACAAACTCTCTCAGTCACATGCACACCCAATGAATTAACATATGGTCGTGCATACAATTACAAGAGAAAATTAATCAATATACAATAGGAAAATAATATTTAAATAGAAACTGAAGCTCAATAATACGACTCTGAATTTTACATTTCAGTTCGTTAGGTGACACTCGGAGTCGTATTTCCGAAGTGTCAATATCTATTATACACTCACACGCGTACGCTTACCCACGCACTCATGCGCACACACATACACTGACAGAAACACACAAGCGTAAGAAAAACTTTGCTCGTAAACCTCATACGTCTTTCACAATATACATCACAATTATTCTTACGGAGGTGATTTTCCATCAAATGTGTTGAATACATATTCATAAAGATCATAAATTATTTGAATATTTTACCCATGTCTATAGAGGGAAATAAATAGGAGAGAAATATTATTTCTGATACGTAATATAAAGGAAATAAGCGTGATCTTCCTTCGCAGAATATGTTTCTCTGACGAACATTTGACCTGAAAAAGAACGTATGTAAACATCCTCCGCATACACATTAACACAGATCAGCACATGCATACAAACATACACACACGCACACACATACACTTGCACTCACTTGCACCACACACATGCACACGCAGGTAAAATGGTATATAGCTACCTCTTTTATGTTTAAAGAATACTTAGCAGTATCCATGGAAATTCCACGGCCAATTTTTGTGGTATAATATCAGCTATAAACTTCTCTGCTGTCAGTAATAATATAGTGTCATTTCTTTTATAGTTATGTGAATTCAATTTTATTTACTTAAGAGTACTACATTGACTTAGTATGTAAGTATACTATAATATGATAATAATCAAAATAAAATTTGAGCTGTAGGATTTAATATTTTATTGGCAAGGAAGAGGTTTCTATCTTTTAATATTTTTTATTGCAGTACGCGTTAACGTATATAAATGAAATACTGGAACTTTAATTGCATAGTAAGTTATATGTGTGTACAATTTAGAATACATGAATTCTGTCATAAAATAAGTTGAACTAATCAAAAGGACATATACTTGACAAAAGATAAAGCAAATCCAAATAAAACATTTCGTGCACCAGGACCTATATTTGTGCTTCCATAACAAAATTGCAGAATTTTTTTGATTATATCTTGCCAAGTGTTTTAATATGTGTTTTATGTATTCATATGTGTGTGTATGTAGTTGTATTCTTGTTTTAGTGCTTGTGCGTAAATGCCTTTCTGTGACCATGCGTGTGCATATATATGTATGTATGTCTTTATAACTTTTTATCTCTGTCCTATGATGGCAAAAGTAAAAGATTATGGCTATAGATAGACTCACATACGTAGATGCACACCACAGCAAACTCACAGCTTCACACGTACGTGAATATATATGGGCATAAGAAAGTACTACTTGCTATGTTAGTATTGGTGGGCAAGCTAGCAGCATTAGTTGTTATGGTAGCAGTGATGGTGGAATTAGTGGTGTTAATAATGGTGTTTATGATGTACAGAAAATGATACAGGGAGGGAAAGAGACAGAGAGGGAGAGAAGAATGAAATAATGAAATGATTAAATGCAATGAGATTCACCCAACCTCTCACTTCTTAGAATATACTCCCTCGTTATCTTACTTTCATCATCATCAAGACCAATCTTAGCCCTGGGCTCTCTACCTTATATTTTGAATCACTTCCTTGAGCATTACACACATTTTCCAAAGCTAGGAAAACTGATAAAATATATAGATGTATTGTTGTTGCACAATGTAAATAGCGGGGAGTTACACAGAAAATCCATTTATCGGATTTATATCTGTTTCTGGTATTCCTTAACTTTCGTTAGAACTTGTTTCACAATCCGATCGTGGTTGTAAATAAAATTAGGGAATATTTTTCTTCAAAAAGTCGAGTTGATATTCATAGTGTCGGTAGTTTCACAGTATATCTATATATTACTAATACACTACGCCAAAACAGACAAAAATCAGTATTTCAATAAACTAGATTGCCTTGCTGAGAATTATAATGTAATTCCCGAATTTCATATCTCCAAGTTAGACGTGTAGAATGATCTTTTAACGAGTTGTGCATTAAACGGAAATAAGATTCTATAAGGGAAGACGATGTCCTAAATAAGAAATGAATAATTTAATTTAGAAAAATCTGGGATTGTTTCTTGGGTGTGAATGCTTAAACTGCTTCATATGTATGGTGGGTTCGAAGTTTGAATAAGGGCAAAATGTCTCGAACAAGCGAAGACAAAGGATCTCCACTTCTGAATTTTCAAGTATAATACGAATGATGAATTATGCAAAATTATTTCTTAATATATATGAATATATATTATTTCTTAATATATATTCTTTGATGATTCAAAAAAACTTCTATTTTGACATATGGTTATCTTGATACTGAAATTAAAGCATACAACCAAAATAATTTATCATATTTATCTCATGCGTCTAAATATAATTAGAATTTAGTCTTGGTTCATTATTCTATCTATTTATATTTTGGCTTTTGTTTACACACATACTAATTGATTCATATGTATATGAAGTGGGGGTCAATTATTGGAAGTTCTTTTCGAGTTATTGATTGTTTGCAAACAGAACTATAATTACCGAGACTAGGACAAGACTGTATCACCACTAATAACGCTGAATCTCACCAGAGCCGGCCACACCACCACTGATGATGGTGATGATGATGGTGACGATAATGTTGACTATGACGTCAATGACGATGATGATGATGATGATGATGATGATGACGATGATGATGATGATGATGATGATTATCCTTTCATCCCTTTTCCTCATTGCTATCAATGCCATCATTATCGTCTTTGCCATCATCATCAAGTACTATCGCTGCTATTTCATATCTGTTGAATATCATTATTTACAAGTCCACATGAAACATAGAGTATAATAAACCAGTGGCTATAACCACATGACCACCGAATATTTTATTTTTCCACTCGTCACAACTACTGAGTTTCACTTCCAGATTTTGAACTTGAGACTTTACGAACAAAGGGGGAAGCCTCTATATAGTCACTGTACCAGTTAGAAGTAGCAGTGTAAGCTTTGTCATGTCATACACCGCTGTGTTAAAAGATGATAAAATCACTGTAAAATATAGTTCCAAAAATGTTGTGTTTGAATTTAAGATATTCTGTTTTTATCATTTGTCTGCTCTATCAGAGATGAACTGGAGAGTAAAAAATATTAAATTCTGTATTTCCTAGAAGTTCAAACATAAGGCTGCTCGAAATGTACAGAATTTTGGCTAATTTAGTCATAGAGGCACCAAGGAAAAGAAATACGTGCCTTTCCTGTGCAGAACACATTTGAACATAAACATGTTCGATGATGGTTGATCAAGAGCAAAACATCAAAAGCAACTACAACAATCAATTACGGCCAAAGAAAATAAGTAATCAACTAAAACTGGTACTCCGTCGGTTACGGCGACAAGGTCTCCATTTGATCCAATCAACCGAACAGCCTGCTCGTGAAATTAATGTGCAAGGGGCTGAGAATTCCACGAACACGCGTACCCTTAACGTAATTCTTAGAGAGATTCAGCGGGACACAGAATGTGACAAAGCTTGTCATTTGAAATGCAGGTACGACTCATTTTTGCCAGCTAAATGCACTGGGGCAATGTGAAATAAAGCGTCTTAGTCACTATTAACATCATTACATTCTATGGTCAATCAGAAGACATTCGCTTGTCTTCAAAGTTCGGTGAAATTGATGCGGTTTCTATTCATCTTGAATATCTGTAAACAAACGTCTGCAGCGACAGCAGAGCAGCAAGTGAATTCGCGAAGAACAATAATAATAAAGACTGGAATGTGATTTCGTGCAGCAACTGGAGAGAGGAAGGCACATAAAGCATAGAGAAGCGGATATTGCAGGAAGGTCTACATGGAAACGGTTTGTAATTACACGTATGTTTATATACACACATACACAGGCGCAGGAGTGGCTGTGTGGTAAGTAGCGTGCTTACCAACCAGATGGTTCCGGGTTCAGTCCCACTGCGTGGCACCTTGGGCAAGTGTCTTCTACTATAGCCTCGGGCCGACCAAAGCCTTGTGAGTGGATTTAGTAGACGGAAACTGAAAGAAGCCCGTCGTATATATGTATATGTATATATATGTGTGTGTATTTGTGTGTCTGTGTTTGCCCCCCCACCCCCACCACCAACATCGCTTGACACCCGATGCTGGTGTGTTTACGTCCCCGTAACTTAGCGGTTCGGAAAAAGAGACCGATAGAATAAGTACTAGGCTTACAAAGAATAAGTCCTGGGGTCGAATTGCTCGACTAAAGGCGGTGCTCTAGCATGGCCGCAGTCAAATGACTGAAACAAGTAAAAGAGTAAAAGAGTAATCAAACACACATACGCACATGAGCCCTCAAGCTCACATACATGTGTTTATGCGTACTTGCAAATGTATCTTCTTTGTCAGTATCAAACTCTACCGGTCTACTGAACGGTCATATTCTTCCGATGAAATAAACATAACTAGTGGATACCCTACTTCCTTTCCACAACATAGTTCAACAAATTCTTAAAGGAGGAGATACTGTGGGGTGTGTTGTGTGTGTATGTGCGTGCACGTGTGTGTGCGTGATGTATATGTGCGTGCGTGCCTGTGTGCGT
>NC_068981.1:149550778-149552356 GCF_001194135.2 Octopus bimaculoides
AATTTTCGTGTGTGCGTGCGGGGTGTGTGCGTGTGTGTGTGTGTGTGTGTGCGTGTGGGCGTGCGTGTATGTGTGCCTGTGTGTGCCCATGTCTGTCTTCGTGTGTTTGTGCGTGTGTGCGTACGCGTGTATGTGAGAGAGATAGAGATAAAGATAGAGAGAGATAGAGAGGAGAGAGAGAGAGAGAAGGAGAAAGAATGAGGGATCCGTTATAGTTTCTCAATTTCCAAATCTACAAAGATGTTCAAAGTTGATTTTGGCTGATTTTCATCACAGAGCATAGGGAGCAGAGAGACAAGAACTAATGTCACAAGGTACTTTTCTGATGCTCGAGGGTTCTGCCAATCAAGAGGTCCTTATGGTAATACAAATTATATTATTTGTAATTTATATTTTACATGTTATTTTCAAGTTTCATAAGATTGGAGGAACGCGAGGGAGTTTACAAATCTAATTAGTAAAAGATGAAATTTTATGTTAATTTAGGAGAATTTTCATTATATACAAAAGTTGCTAATGTAGTCTATGATTCGTACGTGCCGAGCAATGTTTCAGTTAAATAGTCCGAGTTGATGGAGCTAATTGTAGATAATTAAAAGCCTGTTACTTATATGATATGAATGCTAACAAGTTTACCCGGTTTGGTAGAGATAGCTTGTTTAATTCTAGCAGATTAGTTTACGTCTTCGGTCGTAGCCTTTTCATTATTTTCATTAAAAGCAATTTAAAAGGCATTGTCGTCTCTCACAATTTCATTTCCCGGTTTACAGAAAGCGAATAAAGCGAGTTAACTATTGTTACATACACAGATGCCAACTCACACATGCACATAATTTCTTCTCTCAATATTATTTTATTATATTTTTTTAACGGTTCAATTCATTGAATTTAAATGTTGTTTACGACATCCCGGATATTTTTGAGTATTTAATTCTGTTTTCGCAATGCTAGACTTGATTAAATTACATTTTTCTTTTATATTATATAAAATATAATCTATGAGACACTGCAACCGAATTCTGTTTGTTTCAGTTCGTGTAAATCATTTCTTTTAATATTTAATTCCCATTCCATGATAGCCGTTTTATGAAAGAGAGATTGCTTTTACTCCCCCGCACATGTTGACAAGCTTGACTCCTACGCATGTCAAAAGACAATAATTTCTAATGGCATCATCACTTTTTGCGGAGATTCCTTTTTCAGAATTATATCTAAGAAACATACATATATGTGTACATGTATCATAAATAACACACATGCGAGATATACATACGGAAATACAGGAGAGTATGTATGTATGTACGTATGTATGTATGTATGTATGTTTGTATGCATGTATGTATATATATATATGTCACTTCCACTTGGCCACCCCCACCCCCTCTAACATCTCCGTTTTTGGCCTCGCCCTGCATCATGGGTCCACTCCCTCGCGACTCCACTTGGAACAGCGCTATATTTTTAACCTTAGATCATCTTTCCCCTTCGGACTCAACACAGCCCCCTCCTCCTTATGACTCTCCCCTTTACGACAATGCAACACTTTTCTTTATTTATTATTCTTTATATATATATATA
>NC_068981.1:149552412-149552700 GCF_001194135.2 Octopus bimaculoides
TCACACACACACACACACCCAAGCATACACATCCTTGCACACATAACCCATATATACCCCCATTCACACATACCTCACATACCTCCCATACACCTAACACACACACCTCCCACACACACACCCATATATACGGGCACGCCTACATACACGTACATACACAGCCGCATACACATGCACACACACACACACAGGAGTGCACACACAAAATAACGCACATACCTGGCACACATCCTTACGCTCTCACACACATACGCACGCACACACACATAAACACACGCATACACATAC
>NC_068981.1:149553275-149554857 GCF_001194135.2 Octopus bimaculoides
ACAAACACACACGCACGCACAAAAACATACACTTACACACACGCGCACGTACAAAATACACACACACACGCACACGTACCCAACACCTACAACCCCACACAAACACACACACGAACACACACATACTCAAAAACTGCCTGCTGACCTTCCAATCACCATTGCCCATAAGCACCCACTAACTATTCCTGTTACTAATTCCTTCCACTGCGTCACATACACACACACACAAACACACATACACACTAACAGATGAACCACCAAACCAAGCACACACACACACACATACATACGCACACACACGTTCTGTTATCACACACACACTCGCAGACTCTCGCGCACGCACAGATATTCACCTCCGTTTTTCACTCTCCTGTCTTAGAAAGAACTTTTCCCCCACCACCTCCTCTTCCGGTCCTTTCACAATGTAACCTCGTCGGCATCGGTGCCATTTTCCTCTTCCTCCGTTTTTCCATTCTCCGAACTTTCTGTCTTTCCGACGAAGGGCTCCGCCCGAAACGTCATACTCTCTCTCCTTCCTTTCCCGAGCGTCCAATAACACCATCCGTATCACGTCCTCACTTTGTTGTTTTTTTGTTATTGTTTTTTGTGTTTTTTTGAACTTATATATATATATGTGTGTGTATAGAGAGAGATAGATAGATAGATAGATAGAGAGAGAGAGAGAGAGAGAGAGAGATAAAGAGAGGGAAAAGGAGAAAGCGATGTGAAAATACAATTATTAAATATGCATATAACCGGTGATGTGCACTTTCCTTTTATTGTCTTATATTTTCAATATCTAAATACTACACGCCATCTTTTTCTAGAAACAATGATCACTCTAGTATTTCAAACTGCATAGAATTTACTCAGCTGATTTTAATGTAAAAAACGTGGTAGTTCAGTATCTAGCTGGCTATACACGATCCATTTTGCGTACCCTATCTCTATTGTATTCAAAACTGGATCGTTCTCTTCCTGTTTCTGTATCGAATCGTAGGCGGAGACCCATCGGGTGGGTTAGTTTGATTCAATTGATGTGGGACCCAAACATCGAGCTTCATGTAACCAAGTTTTCCAACACAAACTTTTCAGCATAAGACTTAAATATTTGAAGAGTATCTGCGATCATCCTCGTCGTATAACGAGAGTTGGTGATAACTAACATCTTCATTTTGCTATTATGATTTTCAGTTGGCCGACCATCTGGCAACATGTGGTCGAA
The DNA here is from genome assembly GCF_001194135.2 of Octopus bimaculoides. Lineage (NCBI taxonomy): Eukaryota > Metazoa > Mollusca > Cephalopoda > Octopoda > Octopodidae > Octopus > Octopus bimaculoides. Next base: position 149,554,501 of record NC_068981.1, read on the forward strand.
AAACTTTTATGATATTTCCATTTCATAAACTTTACAACCTGAGTGAAATTGAGAGAAAACGGAGAGAAAAGGACTTTATTAAGCAATTCAAACCCAGTCTTAACAATGATTAAATTAATCTTATTTGGGGTTTAAAAATCTTATCCCTATAACTAAAACACAAAAAATCTCTCAAATGTCATTATTTCTTAAAATAAACATTGAAAAATGGTTTGGCATCATCTCTAAAAATAGCCACACACCTACTGCTGCTGTCCAAAGGAATGTGTATAAAGGACAAAAAGACAGCCAGTCAACTACAGTTGAAACACTTCTGTCACACGGGACCTTGAAGACTGCTAGAAAGCAGGAAAGTAT
>NC_068981.1:149555341-149562205 GCF_001194135.2 Octopus bimaculoides
ATATATATATATATATATATAATAAATAACGAAGGCGGCTATTCACAATTGTAGGGTAACACCTACATTGCCAGAAACAAGAGTTAAAAGACTCTTACAATGGCACGGAAGCACTTGCCCATATACTGACGGGAAAGAAAACCGCCACACAGCAAGTGAGATCACTATACTAGTCTAGTTTCGCTTAAAATCAAAAGCTCATCAGTCGTGACTCGTCCATCGATGGATGGTTTGGATAAATCCTGACTCTCATATGAATCAACGGCTGATTCAGCAAAATGGTAGAATGGACAAGTGCTTCTTTGCGACTGTAAGAGTCTTTTAACACTTATTTCTTGCAATATATATGTGCTACCCTGCACCTTCAGTCACAATTAGTAGCAACTGAATTTTCCCTTTTGGTTTCATATTGTGTACAGCCGCCTTCGATATTTTACATATATTCTTTAATTCTTTTATTTGTTTCAGTCATTTGATTGCGGCCCTGCTGGAACACTGCCTTTAGTCGAACAAGTCGATCCTAGGACTTATTCTCTGTAAGCCTACTACTTATTCTATTGGTTGCTTTTGCCGAACCGCTATGTTACGGGGAAGTAAACACACCAACATCGATTATCAAGCGTTGACTGGGGGACAAACACAGACACACAAACACATACATATAAGGTTCCACGCAGTGGGACTGAATCCGGAATCGTGTGGTTGGTAAGCAAGTTACCACACAATCACTCCAGCGCCTATATATATCATACCTTGATATTGTGTGGACTAAGATCCTCCTTGACAGGACGCTGGTATTTATAGAGTGTTAAACCTTTTCGGTATGCAAATTAGGTACTCCTTCATAGAGTAACTGTTGCATTCGTTGAGTATATAGACATTGTAGCTGCTTGTGTTGGCCTTCTTATAATTATACCATATGACACACACACACACACACACACACACACACACACACACACACACACACACACACATATATACACGTATGAATATATATATCTATAACATTCTTACACACACAAATACACACACACACACACACGCATGTACGTTTTTGAATCTGCTTGCAAGATATCTGATGTGAAATCATACGTTGAAACAGATATTGTTATATTTCAGGATTGTCATTTTTGTATTTTTTTCTCGCCAAATGAATACACGCACTATATATTTGTTCTTGATTTGTTTATTATTCTTCTTATTTCATGTTCATAGTCTGGAAACCTTTCGCCACATACTTGCGACCTTTTCAGCGACTCTGTATCCCAGGTGTCTCCCCGTGTTCTGTTTAGTCCATTTTCTTTAGTCTATTTAGAGAATGAACTAAACACAACAGCGGGAGACACGTGGAATAGATAGTCATTGAAGAGGTCAGAGGTGTATGACAAAAGATTTCCAGACAATGGACATAAAATAAGAACAATAATAAATAAGTGAAGAACGAATATATAGTGCATGTGTTTATTTGGCTAGAAAAAATGACCATCCCGAAATATAACAATATATATATTACGTCATTGTAAAGAAACATAAGTTTGTTTTTGAAGCGTTGAAATGTATTGTAGAACAAGTAGAAATATATATTTTTCAACACGTAAATACTTAACAGTATATATAAAGGATAAAATCCTTTTATGATGTAATCTATATGACATTTAACGTTTCTGGATCACTTTATAACTTCTAAATTTGCAGAAGTCGCCGGTCGGCAGTTTAACTTAATGAGCAATAGACAGAGAACAACACTGGAAAATACGAATGCTAAAAGAAGCAGCACATATGCTAGGACACAACGACCTCCTTAGCAGACCGAGTGCAGATATGAGTAGCAGATGGTAACCGGTATTAAGGAAGTATGGGAAAATATTAGATTTGTAAGCCCTAGAATTCACTCCATAATTGTTACTTCCCCTACAGCCCAACACCACTACACCACACAACACCACATCACATCGCACCACCATACAGACACTAGCACTGACCACTTAAAAGCACCAACACCATCATCCACACACGCACACGTCAAGGTCACCAGCCCTCTTCCACATGGACATACATGCTCTCTTATACACACGCACGCGCACCTTCGTTTTGGGATTACCACTACTTTATTATCTCCCCTTCTTCCTAGCTCTTCTGTGCGACTCTTCTGTCCGGCATTCGCCATGATAGATCGCTAGCCACTACACATTCTTTATTTTCTCTCCCTGTTTCTTTCTGTGTTCCTTTCTGTGAAAGAGCGTAGGCTCGAAAGGTTAAAGACTTTTTCACTTCCCGAGCGTTAAACTAATGCATCTGTTTGTTGTCTACATCACCTGTCTTCGTCTTTTTTATTTTTGTGAATTCTCCCCAACAATATATGTGTGTGTGTGTGCGTTTATTGTTGTATTTCAGGATGGTAACTTTTTTGCCAAATAAACACACGCACTATATATTCGTTCTTCACTCGTTTATTACTGTTCTTATTTTAAATCCTGTCCATTGTTCGGAAATCTTTTGTCACACATTTGTGACCTCTTCAGCGACACTTTCCGCCCTCATGTGTGCTCTTGCTCCGCGTAGTCCATATATATATATGTGTGCGTGCGTGTGTGCGCGCGTGTGTGTGTGTGTGTGTGTGTGTGTGTGTGTGTGTTTGTGTGTGTATATATATATGTATATATATATACATCAATGTATACCGTGTCTGATGACGTCGGAGCTTAACTGGATGTTCTAGGCTTAGATCAAGATTAAATGACTCTACAGAACAAGCCATTAGTCCGTCAGTATTAATCCAGAAATACCCGTGGTTCAGCGTGTTGTGGATCAACTTGAAATAAACTTCCTTGCTCAAAGCCTCAACGCGCTGACCGATGCAATGAGAGAACATATGGTCTAACGAACGGTAGCTCAAAAACCTGGCCATTAGGCGTAAATATATTAATATAGGTTTTTAATTATATAAATTAGTGCAAATATTAACTGAACAAAGAATTCAATACGTGAAATGGCGATAAATATATACTATAGAAAAGATATTCTTTTGAATTTTGTCCATGCTGGGTCTGAAACTGTGATAGAATAAGTGAAATTAACTGTATAAACAGAATGAGATAAACGAAGCCAGAGTGAATTATAAATAATAGTTGACTGAGAATATTTTAGAAAGGGAAAAACAAATAGAAATTGCCAATGAAGTGTAAAAAAGAAGTAAGTAAGAAGAATGTGCAAATCTGGAACGAGATTTAGATCAATAATCTTATGTGTATATATGTATGATTTAGGTGTATAATATAGGTGTAAATAAGGGATTGTTTTGTCAGTTGTAAAAAATACTAAATGCGAACACCTAATATTTGAAATGTTAACTCAAATTTGTGTGCTGTGTAAGACAAGAATATGAAACATTAGAAAGCTAATATTGAATAAGATCAAAGTCAAAAGAGAAATCGATTCTGTCAGGTTCTGATAAAATATAGTTATATGTCTTCATGAAGGCTATAAAAAACTGAATATGCTGCAATTTATTTTAACAGCTATAGAGATTCTATATTATACAAATAGATTTGCTAGCATATATATATATATATATACGTGCACACATACACACTAATTCACAAATACTCACACAATATGCGTACAGATGCAGACGTATATAAATGAACACACACTCACGTAAACACACACACATTCTCTCCTAATAGTATACATACGTACATAAATAAGGATGTAGATATAGAAATACCAACGCACCTGCATAACACATTAATATAAGTGAATGTAAATAAAAGAAGATAACAGGATAAGGGAGGAATAACAATTAAAGAATTTGTATGAAATGTATGGCAGGCACATGTGGGATTGTATGGCAAAAAAGGAATAGCGGGATCTACTTGAGCAAGTACACGATTCTGTGGAGAAAAATGAGACCATCCTACATTCAAGTAAAATTGTAGGGTGGTCTCCTTGTGTTGGGGTTTCAAACAAATTACACACAACTCTGACAAATAACAATGTAGTGTAACTGTGAAAGTTATTCTTCAGAAAAGATTGGCAAGGAGATAGATGGGATTTTCTAAAATTAATGACTAGTTAAGGAAAAGCACAGTACCTTGTAATACCTATATGCCTTAAACAGTTTAGTTGACAGAAAACAGTTTCTGAATTTTGGACCATTTGTTTACTGGCTCTTAGGATTATAATAGACCCACGACTTTTTAATTGCGTAATATCATTCTCTTCGTATCAAATGTTTATTTTCATTTTGATCATTTTCACAGCAGCTAAAAAGCAAAATTCATATATTTTCGTTTTGCTTTTGGAATGTATTTGTATGTTCTGATTAATTCTCAATGGTTCAGGATAATTTTGATCTGAAGACCAATGGTCAATGAAAAAGCCAGGCAGATTTATGAAATTATGAATCTTAGATGAGGTTACGCATTTTTAGTAGGGTGCTTTTAGGATCTTTAAAATACAAGAGATATTTGTAAACTGTATGTCTCCAGTAAAAATAATAATCCATCGATACACTGAAAAACAATTATTATATTTGATAAAATCACAATTTGATAAAATCACAATTAACGCCTTTACATATAATACAGATGTAACAAAACTTACTAAAATCTCCCGTTTCATGTTAGTGACAGTGAAACAACTCTGCAGGCTCAAAGCACATGAGAGTGCGTGCAAATGCTTCTGCTATGCTTAAGCTGAAGCAGATTTTGTTCATGATTTGAAATTTGATTAAATTATGTGTAAGAAATATAGCAAAACAAATTCAGCGCATATATCATTTTTACGTGTTGTACATACACCCGTGTTGTCTTCGAGATTCATTCTTCCCGGATTGATACATTTTGGCACCAAGTCAATTATTAAGCTTAATAATATCAATTAACAACCCTAAAATTCCTAACCTTGTGCCTAAATCAGGATCAATTAATTATAATAATATTGATATTATTAATAATAATAATGATGATGATATTATTAAGGCGTGTTGAGTTTTGCTCCACATTCTTGGACATCTAAACGGGTTTTAAGTTGGCAAAGTATCTGCATTAATATGAATACTAGTACAAAATAATTTTTTTTTAATTTTGTCCCTTTAAGCTAGTCCTTCTCTCTAGACCATTTTCTTTCGACTCTTTGTAATTCCTGTCTTATTTCAACAACGTGGCGCCAAAACAACAAAATCAGGTTGATGTGTCTACGCAAACGATAATCAATATGTTTCTACAAACGCTAAACATTGGGGAAAATCGCTCGAATTTAAATCATTAGTACTGACGTATAGAGATTATGAAAAGAAAGAAAACAAATGAAATTCGGACTTTTCAAGCATCGGAGTTGATTTTAATATCGCTCGATGTCAGGCCTAATAGCAAAACATCAACAATGGCACTCATACATATACACAAGATTTATCTCGCAAAAACACAGAAAAGTAATTTTATCAATATTCCTTCGAACAGCGAATGTGTAAATATGGACCCAGATCAAAATCAGAAGGACTTTTATTCATGCTACATTAATAAACTCTCTCTTCTTTCTCTAATTATACATCTATACGTTTTGGAGCAGGCAAGAAGCAAACTAACGTACTCACGCTCGGTAAAAGCGAAGTTAGGCTCGCTATATTGTAAAATAGGCAACTAGCAGCCTTGAATGGTATGTGGAGTAATAGAGTATTTCCTCCTCGATAGAAAACATACGAAACCGTCTCCACGCACTTGAAGATCGTGTGCGAGGTGGAACGGAAGATAGAAATTTACTTGAAATATCCATTTCTACATTCATAAACCAATTTACGGAGCGATGCGGTACAAACATGTGAGTGGAACTTCAGTGACAGACGGATAGCGGAGAGCAAAGGTCCAGCTCTTATACTTGTAGTATCAAGAATCATTATTTGAAACTTTTTGATTCAGAAAGTGTGTACATACATATGTATATATCGAGGTATGTTCCCTATTTTAAATTTCCTCTAAAAAAGGTGTTGGTTTCTATCAAAGATACAAAGTTTCATTATTGGAATATAGAATGCATATGTGTATATACACACACACGGGCGTACACACACAAACACACATATACACACTGACTCACACACACACTGACACACATTACACGCACGTATATATCAAATACACGCATTTCATTATTCAAGTTACTTTTTTATCTTTGACGCGTTGCAATTACCGCTATAAGGTAGGTAGTCGAAAAAATTCACCCAAGTACATTTTTTTTTTGAAAGTTTGGCACTTATTCTATGAGTCAACTTAGACATGAACCGCTATTGTTGTGGACTTAAACATATCTATCTATCTATCTATCTATCTATCTATCTATCTATCTATATTACACACACACACACACACACACACACACACACACACACACACATATATAAATATATATATAATCAAATTAAAACATAGGGTAAAAAATCAGATATTAATTAATATGGATTTATTACCAGGAAGCTAGCACATTTAAAGAATCAGCACATTAAATGTCCACTTTAGTGGTCATCGTTATATATAAACATATACTTTAATCCCCTAAGATCTCAGATATTTCTTCTGAATCTCTCTGACTGGTGATCCTAAAACGAAGATGCGCGTGCGTGAGTATGTAAGAGTGTGTAAGTGTGTGCGTATGAATAAGGTATGGACACTTTGATGCGTAGATGTGTGCGTTTGTGTATGCGTCTGTAATGTGTGGGTGTGTGGATGATGGTGTGGGTGCTGGGAAGTAGTTAGTGCTAGTGTGTGCGGTGTGGTGTGATGTGGTGTGCTGGTGTGTGGTGTGGTGTAGCATGGCGTGGTGTGGTGGTGTGTGGTGTGGTGGTGTGTGGAGTGGAGTAGTGGT
>NC_068981.1:149562241-149572760 GCF_001194135.2 Octopus bimaculoides
GCGGATTTGGGGATGAGGATGTGAGGTAGGTGTGAGGTATGTCGGAGCCGGATGCGTAGGGGTTGGGTATCGATGGAGGGAGTATCGATGAAGAGAGAGGGTAGGTAGGAGTGAAGAGAGGAAGTAGGTGTCAGGGCAAGAGAGGACAGGAGAGGTGGATATGAGTGAAGAAAGTAAGTATGTGTCAGATGAAGAGAGGAGAGAGGGAAGTCAGATGAAGAGGGAATGGAGTTGAGCCCATGTGGCGCAAAGGAGCGAAGAGAGAAGATAAATTTCTGTTCACGGTGAAGGCAGGGAGTCTGGATGACACTTGTCCAAAGGCAATCCGAACACAGACACGTGTTGTAATGAATGACTGGTAGAGCGAGGCCGGAGTATCGTTGCCGAATCTAATATCTCAGAGGTGCTCCACGAACCGGCCATCCAAGCAGCGTCCCGTTTGACTGATGTACAGAGAAGGACAGAAAGAGCAGTAGATGCAGTTAATGACGTTTCTAGAAGTGCAGGTAAAGGAGTCAGTGATATGATAGGAACGATAATGGGTGCCTGTGAGGATGGTAGTGTTGGAGAGTTAGGGAAAAGTGCGGCAGCGTGGGCGGGAGCAAGAGAAGGAAGCAGGTTGGGAGGTGGTGTTAGTGAAGAAACTGTGGACCAGGAGGTCACGTTGGTTGTGGGCTTGTTTGAAGGAGGGGAAGGGTAGGTTGGGGAATATGTGCGATGTGGAAGGTCGGACTGGAGTCGTTGGAAGGCACGTAAAAAGCACTATCCGAACGTGATCGATGCCAGGACCGCCTGACTAGCTCCTGTGCCAGTGGTTCCCTGATCTTTTATCTGGTGCGGAAATTGGGGAGAGACAAGTGGTTCGTAAGAGCTGTACAGGGATGCTGGCAATAAGGTGAGGGTTGGCAACGAGTATAGTGAAGAATTCCGAGTAGAAGTAGGGGTTCACCAAGGATCAGTCCTTAGCCCCCTCTTATTAATTATAGTCCTCCAGACAATAACAGGAATTCAAGACAGGCTGCTCCTGGGAGCTTCTCTTTGCTGATGACCTTGCTCTAATAGCTGATTCACTGCCAGAACTAGAGACGAGGTTTAGGGTGTGGAAGCAAGGTCTGGAATCGAAGGGCCTTAGGGTTAACCAAGCAAAAACCAAAGCCTTAGTAAGTAGGAAGGCTGTCAAATCACAAACCCCTTCAGGTAGATGGCCCTGCTCGATCTGTAGAAAAAGCGTGGGTAGAAACTCCATATGATGTAATCCGTGTAAGCTAAGGACACATAAAAGGTGCAGCAATATCAAAAGAAGGTTAACCGGGAAAATAGTTTTTGTGTGTGGCAGATGCACAAGGGCAATAAACTCTGAAGATGTAGAGAAAACAGATTCCATCACATAATAGGGGGAGAAACTAGAAGTAGTTAATAGCTTCCACTACCTAGGTGACCATGTCTGTAGTGGGGGTGCTTACTCTGAGAGGGTAGCGGTTAGAATAAGGATAGCCTGGGCAAAGTTCAGGGAGCTCCGACCTCTGCTGGCAGGTCCTTCGATGCCTGGTCCGGCAGACAGGCCCTTGTGCCGGTGGCACATAAAAAGCATCATCCGAACACGGCCAATGCCAGTATCCCATGACTGGCTCTCGTGCCGGTGGCACGTAAAAAGCGCTATCTTAACGTGATCGATGCCAGGACTGCCTGGCATCGTAAAAATGGAACGTAAAAAGCACCGACTACACTTTCGGAGTGGTAGGCGTTAGGAAGGGCATCCAGGTGTAGAAACACTGCCAGATCAGATTGGAGCCTGGCGCGGCCGCTGGCTCTCCAGACCTCAGTCAAACCGTCCACCCCATGCCAGCATGGAAAACGGACGTTAAACGATGATGATGATGATGATGATGATGATATATATATATATATATATATATATATATATATATATATATATATATATGCGAGTAAAAATAAATACAAAAAAGGTGGGCTTTTTTGTATGATTGTGTATAGAGGAATATATTATTTTGCTTAAAAGAGTTCCAACACTGTCTGTTTTTTATGTTTTATTTATATTCCTGCAGAACTAATGTGGGGTATAGAATATGGAATATACAATATATAATATGATATACAATATACAATATAAAATAAAATAAAATAAAAATGGATGGCACCATGAAAGAAAGTATTGAATGTAGATGAAATATTGAGTGTTCAATATAAAGGATCAAATATATAAATATATAAATATAAATATATATATATAAAGGCGACTCGAGTTTCAGGGCTATTTCCCTTCGTCATGGCCGGTATGACAGACTTTAACAGACAGTAATGACCGTTAAACTATATAGATGTTATTCTTTCACTTTTGACACGTAATATTGAACCAGTGCCAATGTTATATTGTTCTCATGAAACAAAATATATCTTGACACTCACGGAGTCTGATACTATAACCTTGTAAAATTTGATTTGATTTGGTCGAGCCGTTTGAGAATGAATAGGGAACAGACAGACAGATAGACAGACAGACAAATAATTTTATACATATACAAATAATGATGATAATGAATACGATGATGATGATCATGATTATTATAACATTGGTTTTGAATTTTGATACAAGGCCGGCAATTTTAGAAGAAGGTTAATCGATTACCGTGACACCATCGCTCAGATTCTTTCGACCCTGAAAGGTTTAAAAGAAAAGATAACCTTAACGGAATTTGAACCAAGAACATACAGAATGCAAAATCAGACTGCTAAGCACTTTGTCCGAAATACTAAAGATTTTTTCAGCTTACAAAATGTAAGGCATTCACTAACAACGATTAAATAGAAATTAAGTACAAATAAATCTAGTTATCTCCTACCTTGCACACACAAAGAGAAAAATGACGTAAAGAAGTACCTTGAACCGTCTAGATGTTTCCTTCATATAATTAACAATGCTATGCTATGTTCATATTGAATGTTATATATAAACATTACTAAAATAGTGTAATTTACTCTGCGTGTAGGAAATTCACGAACCGCGAAACAAATTCAGTTTGATACATAAAAAAAGTGCAAGAAATAATACTTCTAAAAGCTGACATCATAGGCAACATGGAAATATTTAAGAATAGGAATTTCTAAAGATTGAAGCCTGGAACATGATAATAATCAAAAGATGGAAATAACTAAGGAATCAAAATCGATAGATCTCCTTGTGAAGCAAAGAAAGTACCACCCAAGGATAACACTCAACAATGAAAAAGCAACAACAATAACAGATGCAAAGCCTGCAATCTCAGACTTAGTGAAAACAGACACAATCACCAATATTGCTACATTAAACGGTATACATGCAGACACAATATTTATAAACATTTATTGTTACAGATCGTTAAACATCCAAGCCAACAGTATGAAAATCAAACATAAAAATTTTTTCACTCCTTAATAAAATCAATAACAAAAATATAAAACTGAAACAATGGAGATACAAATACTGCAGAAATAAAGAAGCCCGAAAAAATACGATGAGCCAAGAGTATATCTAATTTGTTTTCAAAGATATTCATTACACTAATTGATCTGCAGTACCTTATGGCTGCAACCTGGAACCAAGTGAAACAGTTTGAACGGGAGAAATATTTCCTTATACAATTATATTTGAGAAAAATTGTCATCAAAACTTATAACGACAAAAAGAAATGAATATTTTCAACATACTATCGTCTTCCCTTTCGATCTAATTGTATTTCTGGTTTCAAATAAAAATGACTGCGTATATTCAATATGCACATAACTCACTCACTCACTCACTCACTCATTCACTCACTCACAAGGAACTCTAATTTAAATTATTTTCGGCACAACACTGGAGAGAGGAATAAGGTTTTTAGCTTTAATTCACTGTTTTTCACTGATACGCAATAAACTGATTATATATGTTTCTACTTACGAATAAGAGTTACTATAAAGTGTCTCTGTGAGGAACAAATTCTTAATCTTACAGAATTAATACTAATAGATAAATTACATCGACGATTGTAGATGAAAAGAAAGACCCCTAAAATTATAGAGCGTGTGATATAAGAGATCCTCCAAATAGAAAAGTATCAGTCGCTAAGAACACGTACGAAGACTGAACAAAACAAATAGTTTTATTGCAACTTAAAAAGAATTTATTAAGATATCGGAAATTATCCTTTCTATTATAGGAACAAGGCCGGAAATTTGGCGGGGAGGGGACTTGTCGATTACATCGACCCCAGTGTTTCACTGGTACTTAGTTTATCGATTCGGAAAGGATGAAAGGCAAAGTCAATCTCGGTGGAAGATATCGGAAATAATACCACAGAGGTAATGCAGTGCCAACAACAAGAGATAAAAGATTTCGGCCAAAGATTATGTGAAAGAATCACAACATGTTAGGCTGCGTAAAAGAATAAATATAACATTGAACAATCGTTGCAAGAGATGTCGCCACACGAATTAATTCAGTCGAGACAACTGTAATTCACCAGGAAATGATAAGATTCTAAATATTTGTTCAAAAGATTTAACAGATGCCTAAAAGGAACTAGCAGAGACAAGATATTGGTGCCGATATCTTATGCCGGGGCATTAAGATACTGAACCAGCCTTACTACAACTTACACAGTATTACCTGCCAAATTGTCGCAGAGGATAAGATAACGTAAGGGAAAAAGAACCTCTTTGAAGAAAAGTAGAAGGGATACTGCAAAGTTTATATAGTTCTAAAGAACTATTACTCAATAACAAAGCTGGATCTGTATGACTAAACTTTGTAGAAGAGGAAAAAATGTCTAAATATGGATAGACTGACTGCTAAAATGCTTTTGACAAGGTTTTCCATACATGGATCCAGGAAATATTAGCCCTGTACAAGATAACTTTTATTATAAGAAAGTACATTAAACACGTAATGAGGAAACGGCAAACAATTCATCAGAGAAGCGGGGAAATGATAAAAGAATTTGACTTCACCTTTATTAAAAGAGGGATGTACCAAGAGTTTTGTGCCTCCACTTTTCATATGACTGATGTTAGCAAGTGAAATCTAAATCTGAAATAAGAGCGGACATTCATACAAATGCTGACAATCAACCACCTTTTATATATGGGCACCCTCAAGTTTTAGGCTGTAGAAGATAATCTATGAAAAACTGATTTTGCACGGATTTACAACAGAAAATCAGATTAGGATAATTGAACAATGAGTTGAATAAGCAGTCTAAAGTATACTATGTTTAAAAGAATCCCGCAAGAATTGAGTTCACTAATGCAATACTCATTATCAGAGGCCATTCTGGATAAAACAATAGCAATATCCTAGTAGTGTTTCATTGAAAATACGTATTAATACTACATAGTTTTTTTTTTAAGTTCCAGAGAAAAATGTAAAAGTTATGTGTGTGCGTGCAGAAGACAGTTAATCACTCAAGCAAAGGCATGGGCTTCATAATAAACAAGGAAAATATCTCTAAACAGAAGAAATAGCGAAACTCATGCGAAGAATACCCACTAAAAATAAAGAAAAGAATTGACAATACAGAGAATATGTTTCCATAAACTTATAAAAGAAATGCAAAAGAATAAACCATTTGTAAATCACATTAAAATCAGCAAAAGAACAAAAATAACACACCAGAAACAAACACACATATAACAACTGAGCTCTCAAATCCCACCAAAAATATCATAACAGAGCGTACATCACCCAGAGATAACAAGGCATCGCAGCAAAGCTAAAAGTAGAAACTGCATAAAAGAAAAATAACTAAAACCGTGACTAAACAAATACGGAGCCACAACAAAGGTTTACTCTTGACCCTACATTTAACCATAAACATAGTAAAAACATAAATCATAAAAATTATTCATTGATTAGTCATCAATAAGCAAATTCTATCAGAAAAGCAGGATTCACCAAAACAAAAATCAATAAATGTTTCAACGAAACGCCTTCCCTAGTTCAAATATATATATCCAAGAAATAATAGCTTAATACAACAAGGTTCCCCTAAGAAAGTTTTTCCACAAAAGCAAAGCCGTGCATCAATAGGATAAATGACTTAATTTATTCAGTAACCATGGCAATATTGAAAGAAATCGATTTAGTAAGGCTCTCTTCACTCATGCCTAATATAAACAGCAGAAAACAAATATTTTATACAAATTACATTAATAAGCGAAATAGGAGGGTTAAGAACAAAAATGAAAAAAAACAAACAAACAAAAAACAAAAACAAAAAACAAAAACATAAAGATATGACATTGAGAAACATTAAAATACATCCCGGATGTAATAGAAAGACTTAAGGCAGCGCATCTCAGTCGCTATGTCGACTTTGACGCTTTGATAAATTCGAGCGCTTCCATCAAAAGGATAAGTTATTTGAAATAAACACAAAGATTCTGCAGGGACATGAATAAAAGGGAAGCGTATCAATGGGTAACAAATCAACGTCAACAATAATCTAAACATGCTAAGAGAAATTATTGAATTAAAACATACAACAGAATAAAGAAATATAGTGAATGAATTAGAAAGTAAACGAAAGCGTAAAAAAAAATATTATACGTACCCGGACGAAAAAAACATGACTACACCAATGCAAAAAAACTACTGAAAAGCCACTGGAATTGAAAAATTTCGAACATTTGGTGGATATAGTCAACCAGCTTACATGAAGCTGAAACAATGGCATTCAAAAGACCAGACTCTGAGTTTGACTTGTCACTAAAGGAGAAAATGTTACCCAAAACAATGACATCGGGCATAGACCTCAACAAATCTACAGATCAATAGCATAACTTTACAAATCATTGCTGTTTTTATTCTGAATGCTAAATGTTTACCAGGAGCGTAAAATTTTACCAGTGAATCGGAAAATATTTTTTAAAAGAATGGCACAGGTTTGTTTAACTATGGATTGTCGCTTACTTAGCGTAGTCCTGTTGTATATAATGCAACTGTACTTCTAATTTATTTTCAGAAGGATAGGATATGCACACCACTGCCCTGTTTAACATCAACGACTGGCCCATGCGTGCCATTAGTAGATTTCGACCAGTTGCAAACATTCGAAGCCCTCAGCAAGTAGTTACCAAGAGCCTAGGATATACTGGTACCTTCAACACCTTCCTAGATAAAAAAAAATCTAAATCTATATCCGCACGTCACTTATGTAGCATTTGCAGTTTTTTTAACCCTCCTACACCTCATATATTTCTCCTTAGTACCCCTCAAACTACACACTCTATTCCTCTTGAAAGCACATCTGCCAACCCACTTTCTACAGCCTATCAACTTTATACAGTTTTTTCTGCTTAAAATTAGTCTGCGCATGCATAACCGCCTCTTCCCCTATCAGTCGCCTCTTTTACCTGGATATCATCAACAAAAACTTCCGCTCAATCTGGCGCTAAGTCTTGCTACACAACACCTCTTAATACAACTGTTACCATTCTGCTCTCCCAACTCCTCGAACCAGTAACAAATATACAACTATATCTCTTTTAAGTCAGTAGACATATCTCACTTCCACTCTCCTCAAAATCCTTGTCTACTGTGATTTTTATGCTCTTGTTGGTTTTCTTACACGTGACATACAAATAGCTAATGTTCAAGAATTGAATCTTTTGTGATCGTAATGTATCTGTCAACTTTGTTTCCGCACTTATTGTAACATGTAACTTACAGAATATTGAATGCAAGTTAAACGAGACCCATTGAGCAGCAATAATAGTAGTAGTGATCAAACAATGTTTTCTTTGTCGTTCCTAAGTCATTTACAAACTTTAAAATCCTTGATATTGAATATGCAAATAACAGTCTTCATTCACTTTCATAATACAAAAGCCCTATGCAATTGTTATCGATTGTTTTTCAATAATCAATAAAAAGCACATTACTTTAAAACTTAAAAAAACAAAACAAAAAACAAACAATTAATCGCTAAAAATCCTTTACCTAGCCCTAAACATATGGCTAATGCTAATGCAAATAACTGAAATTTCAAGCTAATAAGAAAAAAAGTCACGTTGGACCATTGGTATGAGGTTTACCAACGTTCATCAGAAGAGTCCATATGTATATCCTGCCAGTCACTCTAACTTCTACATTGCAACAAAAATGATTAAGTCGAATGAATAGAAAGTTCTGGAACTAAAACGTGCTTATGTGCTTTTTGAAGATCTAATGCCGAGAAACTTGAGTAATTTTCTCTGCACATTGCGAAGAAACGGGAAGCAAACATGTAACTACTACTACTACTACTACTACTACTACTACATTTGGTGTGATTGTTGCTGTTATTGTTAGTGTGAATTTTGTTGTTGCTGATGATGATGATTTAGTAAAAATGATATCGCTTTAGCGATTCCAGACATATTTGGATCAACCTAACACAAAACATAATTTCAAAACATTCTGAGGTAAACTGAAAAAGAACAATCCTAAAGTCACAGCACCTTTATAACTGCACATACATGAAAATTGCTTTTTTCACATGTTTAAAAAACAAAGTGAGACAAAATCAGTAAAAACTTAGAAAAGGGAGACATAATGCGATTAGTATAGTATCTACGTTCCATTTACTCTTTCAAACATTCTCAAACCCATGATAATGCAGCCCGTATGTAACCGAAACAAAATATGCTAAATTATACAAACTTCTTTACACAAATTCTAGCTACACTAAATGCCACAATTTTAGTGAATATCTGTTTTCTTTTTTATTTATCACCCCCCCCCCCAATGCACGAGAATTCTGTTGTAGTTGTGAGGTTAAGAAGCTCGTTTATCAACCACATAATATCGAGTTCAATTCCATTGCATTACACTTAGGGCAAGTGTCTTCTGCTACAATCTTGGGTTATAGTGGAGGACGCTTGTGAGTAAATTTGGTGGACGGAAACGGTGTAGAAGCTCATCATATTCATGTGTGCCTCTGTGTGTGAGTTCGTTTGTGTGTGTGTGTGTGTGTGTGTGTGTGTGTGTGTGTGTGTGTGTGTGTGTTGTGCTTTTTTTCTCCAACCACTAGACCACCGACGTTGGTTTGTCCACGTCACCTGGCTTAGCAGTTCGGCAAAAAAAGACTAATGCATATATACCACACTTGATAAAAAAATTTACTAATTACTGGGATCGAATTATTCGACTAAGCCCGATAAAGCTGTGCTCCAAAATGGCCCAGTTCATTGACTGAAGCAAGTAAAACATACGTAAAATGCAATTCCTTGTTATGATACTTAACCTGTACGCAAATCCTTTTGTCATTGCTTTACTTGAAGCGGAGACGCCGAGATGGAAATACTACACGTCAGAACATATAGCTTAAATAAAGAGGCGAACTAGTAAAATCATAAGCATGGAAAATTCTTAGCGACATTTCGTCCATTTATACGTTCTGAGTTCAAATTCCGCCCAGGCCGACTTTGCCTTTCAGTTTTTCGGGATCGATAAACCAAGAACCAATTCTAAATTTGTGAGTTGTTAAACATCTATATTACACAGGTAAGAAATGTGTCCCACTTGAGCAACATATCCCTTTCTCCCAGGCTGCTGGCTTTGTGCCAAAATTTGAAACCAATATAGATCAGACAGTCGATTTAGAAAGAATAGTAGGTAATTCTGCATTTCCAGTAAAACTTTTTGGATATTGTACTTCTTGTAAGGCAGCGAGCCGGCAGAAACGTTAGCACGCTGGACGAAATGCTTAGCGGTATTTCGTCTGTCTTTACGTCCTGAGCCCAAATTCTGTCGAGGTCGACTTTGCCTTTCATCCTTTCGGGGTCAATAAATTAAGTAACAGTTAATTTATCATAAATAACAGTACCGCCGATAGTTGTTGTTGACAAACAACGGCACTAATTTTATTCAAGGGAAAAAAATCCCATTACACTGCACAACGTTTTGTTGACAATCCACAGCAGTAATTGTCTTCACCTCAATAGACGTCAGTGATTGGTTAAAATTACCGAAATACGACAACTTTTAACATGAAATAACTTCGAATATAAAAATTTTTCTCTGTTCTGTACGACAAAATATGCAAGTATACGAAGTTTTAAAGTGTTTCAGTAGAAAACATTAAATAAAACATAAATAGAAATTGGTGCCCGCCAAGTAAGAAAAATCCGCATTGGGCCAAGAATAGAAAAGGATATTGTAAACATGTATATTACACAGGAGAGAAATGTATTCCAGTCTCATTTCTCTTAAGAGAATATAGTGATCAGTCCATATTGAAATAAAAAGAGTAATATCAAATAGACAGAAAAAACCGCAGATAACATAAAAATAGCCCACCTCTAAGAGAAGTGGTATTTTATCAAGGAAGCTCAATAACTTCTCACTAGACATAGTTATGTGTACTTCTGAGTATGTTAAAACAGCTGTTGAATAAAACGATTCATTATAAATAAGCTTTATAATACGGTATGTAAACCCTCACATGCACGCACGCACGCACGCACGCACGCACGCACGCACGCACGCACGCACGCACGCACG
>NC_068981.1:149572955-149576168 GCF_001194135.2 Octopus bimaculoides
ACACACACACACACACATACGATGGGCGTCTTCCTGTATTTGTCTACCAAATCCACTCACAAGGCTTTGGCCGGCCCGAAGCTATAGTAGAAGACACTTGCCCAAGGTGCCACGCAGTGGGACTGAACCAGAGACCATGTGGTTGGTAAGCAAGCTACTTTATTTCATAATATCTACCATAAGGCAATACATAGAGGGGACAGACAAAGACAAACAAACATAAAAGGATGAAATAACATATACAATTAAAAATTAAGAATGATTATATTACAAATAGGTTTTAAAATGAATACATCACAAAAAGCAATGTTTAACACGAAAGAAAGACATCCCACACCAGAGTAGAACCTTTGCTTTCCGTGGCTCCGCTTACTTGGTGCCAGTTGCTCTCAGCTTTCTCTCCACAAGCTTCCATCTTCTTCTGAATATCACGTGACAGGTACCTCTTCTCCAGCCTTATCTTACTGCTGAGGTGGTAACTAAAAAAGTTAACCAACCACTGGCCAGATACAAAGGTACCCGTCACAATCCCTTTCAACCGCGTCTTCCATACTGTTTCTTTTAATATGGTCACCACGTGACAATATTGACAGTTTATCACGAACTGGTAAAGCCGCTCGGAAGCACTGCCAAGCCAGGGCTTTCTGATACCCCGGCCCGAACGTTCTTCTGAACAGGTTGATCAACTGACTTTCATCGTAGTCCAGGATCTCCCCCAAGGCGCCTTCGGACTTCGATCCCACTATTCCGTTAAAGAAATCCGCAGTAGAACTCTTCTTGCCGGCATTGCCCGTCCGAGAGAGTAGCTGAAGTGCCTGTCGGCACTCCAATTGCCAGTCCTCCACTCTAAGTCTCTGCTTGATCCATGTGGTAAGCAAACTATTTACCACACAACCATTCCTGCGCCTATATGTTTATGTTTGCTTTTAAAAATGTGCACGCGCGCGTATCTTTCTATTTATGTATACAAAAACACAGGATGTGTATCTGTCTGTGTGCTTATGTTATAACTAGAGATCTGCCCAACCAATTTTAATGAAATTTTATACATGCATTACATAAAGTCCGTGGAATGTCATGAGCCAAAAACATTTTCAACTTCTTGCGTAATGCGGGCTCAGGGGCAGACAAACAGCATTTTTGCAGCGTTAAGGCCCGTAAGTTGAAAATTGCAACAAACATTAATCAGGCTCCTTGTATTGCTGTTGACTAAGAAAAAAAAAAATTCGACGCCGACTATGAGTCCTACCAAAAAGCAAATTAATCAGATTTGAGTATACTGAACTGGGTTTATCTTTGTTTTAGGCTATTTTCCGAAGATAAAATATTGACACTACATATGCATTATAAGTAGCGTATAATATTTCATGAAAATCTTTTTGCCCAATTTGGCAGGCGAAATGAGAAGAACATAAAAATTTTTGTCGGTGCCCTGTTGATGCTTCAGGTTACCATCCCACATACCACCGGGCCATGTGCGTGTGTGTGCAGCTGGGTAAAGGCACAAAAATCCTATTCATCTATTCTCCAGAGGTGCCCTGTTTAACGTTTCCAATCCTGCGCAACGCAGCATGGCCCGGCAGCATGACTGCTTTCTATGTCATCCTTGTCTGAGCTATATAATGCAAAATATTCATACAAAAAACAAACTGATGTTGTGATTCTCACAGCTATTTGAGTTTGACCGCGTGTCCATTTCTGGAAGCTATGCTCGCTACCTGCGACTTGTCCCCTCCCCACTGTGTTCCCTTTCCCGTTTAGTCGGACGAGTAAATACAGGGTGTTTCAGAATTAATGATGATTTGAGTGAAATCGGATGTATTTTTTTAAAACTCACTTTTATTTGTTTAGCATGTTTAATATGTGTTAAAAGTGTATAAATTTTGAATTTTGCTTATAATTTTATTTTCATTCCTGTTGACTCCCTCTTATTTGGCCATGACAGCTTTTTGTCAATTTGGCATCAATCATTTATCTCCATCCACAAGATGGAGCAATCGTTTAGCTGAGCTTAAAAAGTACATTCAGTTAGCAGTGATTCAAAATGCGTTTATCACAACTCTGAGAGATTTGAAGTATGCAGGGATACAGGGATACAGATATGTTGAAAATTTTCGATGAAAGTTTGACGTAAGAGCTATAGATTTACTTGTTTTGGTAATAAACATAAAATTCGGTCATTTTTTTTTTTTCATTTGCTCAATTTCATTGAAACAGATAGTTAATTCTGAAACTCTGTACGGTGTGGAGTTGTTAGTTGTTGCGTTGCTCGAGTAAATATTAAAATCAAAGGTCTTCTCGCCGTAAACACTCCATCTTTTTGTTAAGCATATTGTATCAAGGAGTATGTTATCCAAAATGTATCTCTCCTTTATAGGCGTGGCTGTGTGGTTGAGAAGTTTGCTTTCCCACCATGTCGCCTTGGGTTCAGTCCCACTGTGTGGTATGTTGGGCAATTCCTTTTCATTATAGTTCTGTGCCGGCTAAAGCCTTGTGTATTATGTAATTGCCATTATTGTATTGACATATAAGATAACACATACAACACACCTATTATTACCATATACAAACAGAAGTTCGTGTATGAAATTGATCTTTTTTTCTTCTTCAATTATTAACTATTTTTCTTATAAAATGCACACATACAGGAGGAATAATTCTCTCTCTCTCTCTCTCTCTCTCTCTCTCTCTCTCTCTCTTTATATATATATAGAAATATAGATATATAATATATATAACAGTTTGAATGTGGCTCCCGAGAAAGAGTAAAAGTATTTACCCGATCAACGACGGGTATTACTGCTTTATATATATATTTATACATAGAGCAACTCACGCACACACATTTAAAAGCAGATATATAAACACATTCTTGTATACCCACGCACCCATGCGCTGATGGACACCAGTATAAATATAAATACAGTTGGTTTGGAAATTTCGATAAAATGTTAGATAAGCAAAAACACAGAACTCTCAAACCTCAAATTCAGTACTGACGTCATCAAAGATATGGCCAACAACTAGCTAGGAAAATCTAACTGACTATTTGTCGTCAGCAAAAACATTAGCCTACTGAAGTATTTGCCGACGTCAGAAGCGAACAAACCAATGAATATTGCCCATTTTTGATATAAAACTAACATAAAATGCCCAGGCGAATCACACGCTCCCCATCACGCGCACACACACACACACACACACACACACACA
>NC_068981.1:149576464-149577121 GCF_001194135.2 Octopus bimaculoides
CACACACACACACAAAATATATTTATATACATGCATATATAATTGTGTGAATATAAATATATGCAGGGTGACCCCAAAAAGTAGGTTTACAATTATCACGTAGGCACTTTAAATTTCTTTTAAAACATTTATTACATTTAAATTTCTATCTTACAAACTGAAAAGAGAGCTTGAGAAAATTAGCTAAATTAACATAAAATAATGGTTTCATATGTTTTTATAATTAAGATCTATATTGTTACTATATGAATGCGAAGGAGATAGTTGAATAACTGTAAACCTACTTTTGGACCACCCTGTATGTATACATTGTGAGGATGCATTGCCTAGTGCTTAGAGTGTTGTACTAGCGAGATTCTCGTTTCACTTGTTACACCGGGTGATGCGTTGTATTCTTGAGCAAAACACTTCGTCTTACATTAGTCTGCGATCATTTTGACACCTGACGTGCGGTACACAATGCACCAGTTCAGGCAACGTTCATTAGATGGATGATGTGAGGTAATGAACGGTTCATACATTTCATCGCTAAAAACAAATCATTTGTGCAGGTCGTTCGGCAAAATGCTGAACACTCATACGCCGTCTTCGGTGGGAGAGTCTACCATATATATATATATATATATATATATATATATATATATATATATATATATA
>NC_068981.1:149578234-149583150 GCF_001194135.2 Octopus bimaculoides
ATGTATAAGATTCTGAAAATTACTGCTACATTACAAATCAGGCTGATGAGGAATAGACAAACGGTAAGAATTTGTTAAATCCGAAACCTGGTTCCTGTTTAATAATGATTTTTTTAGGTGATTTTAAATGTCTTGCCCGATCACGTTTTTGGTATGCTGCTATATTTCATGTTGAGAACTTTTTAGGTCTTAATAGACACAAAATGTGATCTATTTCTAGCGCATTAATTGTCCACGTTAGTGGTCGACGTTATTTTTAAAATATATATATATACATACGTATATATAGATATATATATGTATATATGCATATACATACATATCTATGTCTGTATATACATACATATATACATGTATGTATATTTGTACATATATATATATATATGTATATACATACCTATATACATACAGACACACACACACACATATATATATTTATGTTTATGCAATTCATATGGTAAAACTTTTAATTATGTTCGTGGAGCAATACGCCGATACTTTGATATATTTAACGTCAGTCTGTTATAATCAAGTGTCTCCGATAATACAGGCCAAGAAAAGAATAGAATTCAAAGTTAACTCAGATATAACCAAAGATAAAGAGAATGAATGAAGATCTATTTATTTCAGTAGTTATGTAGATAAATTCTTAGAAAATCTTAGCACAGGAAAACTTCGAAAAGTTTTGAAATACAATAACGTATCTCTTTATTCCGAATACGTTCTGGTGGATTCCAACCTAGATATCTGAGCGCTGTTGTTATGTTCATAACATCCCATAAAGTTATACGTTCTTCATAAAATACAAAATTCACTGATGTAAGGGGACTTCAAGGTATTCAGTGTTTTGATCTCGTAGAGCGTATCTTCTAGTGAAACTACCTCGAACCGATGAAATTCACTAGAGCTTGAGATTTCGTTTATAGGAATCTGCAAACAAACTATTTGCTGATACACCCAGAAAAAGCGATGATGCAAAGTAAAATACATATTTGTTCTTAATACGTTCTGGCAAATTCGAATGTGAGTATATCATTGCTGTTGTTATTTCCTATCAGATTCGCGTTTGAATCTGCCAGAACATATTAAGAGCCAATAGATACGTTATTGCTTGGATTCTTACTGTTCCGTGTGCACTTCATGTAAATACAAACATGTCGAAATGGAGTGTTTGTCGGCACAAAGTTTATCGATAATATTCTGATGTGTTGAAAAAGAAATGAAAAACACAAAGTGATACGGGTTCTCTCAATTTGCTCATTCCAGCCTTTCTGTAGTCACTTTGACTCTATAGACTTTGTGATTAAATCTCGCTCGGAATATACTGTACAGATTTAAACGCAAGTATGCATTAGATAAAGCATGCATAGGAGCACACGCACCAAAACATACTCGATTGCTACGATAGGTCTGATCTTGGTTATAGAACACAGGAGAAATAAAATAAGGTAACACAAAATTTTATTCCGTGAAAAAAATGTATGAAATGTATGTCATATTCTGTTCTGCTGGGAGGCGCAATGGCCCAGTGGTTAGGGCAGTGGACTCACGGTCATAGGATCGCGGTTTCGATTCCCAGACCAGGCGTTGTGAGTGTTTATTGAGCGAAAACACCTAAAGCTCCACGAGGCTCCGGCAGGAGATAGTGGCGAACTCTGCTGTACTCTTTCACCACAACTTTCTCTCACTCTTACTTCCTGTTTCTGTTGTGCCTGTAATTCAAAGGGTCAGCCTTGTCACACCGTATCACGCTGAATATCCCCGAGAACTACGTTAAGGGTACACGTGTCTGTAGAGTGCTCAGCCACTTGCACGTTAATTTCATGAGCAGGCTGTTCCGTTGATCGGATCAACTGAAACCCTCGACGTCGTAAGC
Organism: Octopus bimaculoides; assembly: GCF_001194135.2. Lineage (NCBI taxonomy): Eukaryota > Metazoa > Mollusca > Cephalopoda > Octopoda > Octopodidae > Octopus > Octopus bimaculoides. Next base: position 149,580,111 of record NC_068981.1, read on the forward strand.
GACAGAGTGCCAACAACAACAATTCTGCTCTGTTAAAGAACAATGGAATTAATGAATATATAAATATAATAATGAATATATAATCATTGGAGTATCAACAATGCTATCAAAAAATTAATTTAATATTTACTTATTAAAATAATTCTAATTCTTTCGTTTTTTTTTTATTTGTGAATGGTTAAATTCCAATCCTTCAAAACAATACTCGCTTGATGCCTTTGTCAAATCGAGGTTAATTCCTTGCTTGTCGGTGGTGACGGATATTTCCGGTGCTAAATTGCAGTGAAATTTGTAAAGAGTAGTTGACAAGATTTCAATGATAATTATAGCGTCATGAATCTAAATTAAGTTAAAGAAAATCAAAACCGTCTACGTTGTATGATGATAGACACACATATTGAAAATATTGCATGACAAAACAGCCTTAGCACACAAGAGAATATCGAATAAGCAAATCAACTGTCAAACAAAGAATATTGTCTCAAAATATACATAGAAATTTAGTTATAAAACACCAAGTCAGCAGAAAAACGTGTAAGACAATTATACTCTTTAGTTTGACAAATATGATGAAAGTGTGAGCTAAAGGATTTACAATTTTAGTTTGTCAAGTAGATATTTTTCCAGCTTCACCAGAAATAGGTAAGATTGGCACCAGTAAAAACAAGCGATTGATTCAAATTTTAATTCGCCTACTGGAACAGTTTCGGCCTTTTGTATAGATAAACAATAATTGTTTGATGTCTGACTCGGTAGACTATCGGGATAAACTGACTTGTGAGTGTAATAATTCTCACGGATGTTGATTTTCAATGACATTCTTCAAAGAACGTTAGAGTAACTAGTTTTCAAATATTCGACTCGGTGTCGATAATTCTTCTGACCCACAATTATGTACCTCTGTGATTATCTTATACGCCTATTGTTTTTACCTCTGCATTTAATTTTATGTAAACCCCACCCACATAAATTGTAGCCTACCTTTATAATGGTCATTTCCTCCGATGTTACTTGGTAATCAAGAACTAGCAAAATAATATCAGTATTATCATTACCAACTTCAAAAATAAAACTTGCTTCTAATTTTAGTACAAAAACAATGATTTCGAGGGAAGGAGCTTAATCGATTAAACCGACCCTGGAAATATTAAAGGTAAAGTTAACTACGGAAGGATTTGAACTCAGATTCTAAAGAGCCACAACCTATATCACGAAACAGTGCTTCTGATCGTGTCAGCTAACCTATAATAATAATACTTCTCTCCACTTTTGGCACAAGAGAAGGTTGCCAGTCAATTGCATCGACCGAATTACTCGGATTATACTTCATCAACTACAGATTTAGAACTCAGAAAAAAACGCCAGAATACTGCTAAGCATTTTGCTCAGCGCGCGAACGATCTGCCAATTCGTAGCCTTTTTTAAATTTTGGCACAAAGCCAGGAATTTTAGAGAGAAATAGTTAACAGACGCTAGCTACGTTACTGCTTTAATCCTACTTCACTTTATCGATCTCAAAAGAATGAAAGTTAAGGTTGGTGTGATTAAAAATCATTTCTAATATATAGGCACACGGCCTGAAATTTTGGTAGAGGGGCTAGTCGATTTCAAGACTCTAGTGATGAGCTTGTACTTATTTCATCGACCCCCAAAAGGATGTTACCTCGTCCCAATTCTTATCCATCTGGAGGTTTGGTCCGAACCAAACCCCAAGCAACTTTAACGGTCCGTCCATTCAGCGTTCAACGACGCTGTTGAACGGCGTGGACTTACCTTCCCAGGGGCTGAATTGCAAGCCCACCGACTTATCCGGGTTAAGTTTTGCTCCCGTCAACTTTTCATATTCCTATAATGATGTGCCGACTACCTAGATTTCTGAGGTGTGCGAGACCATCACGGTGATGTTGTCCGCATAAGCCAACACAGCTCTCCTGCGTCCCGGTTCGGGCGGGATGCCTGTAGCAGCTCCAGCTTCTGCAGTAAAGGCTCAAGAGTCAATACATACAGAAGGGAGGAGAGAGGGCAAACTTGACGGACCGATCGGGAGATCTGAATCGGAGATCTGAGGTGGCTATTAATTTTGACTACCGAGCGATCCAACCTCTGAAGACGGGGCCAAAGCCAGCCGCTTTGAGGAGAGCCTCCAGATATTGAAGGTCGACCCTATCGAATGTTTTCGATTGATCTAAATTGATCAGTGCACCACCGAAGCCAGGTTTACCCCCTCTCCTTTATATGATGTATCGTACGAGGTGGAGGTTGTCTTATATGAACCTAGTCGGGATTGTGCAGGTTTGCGCCTACCCAACCCAGTCCTCGACGACGAGCGCCAACCCTTTCGCTAATACCCTGGCCAAAATCTTGAACCCTGTGTTAAGCAGAGTTATGGGCCTTAAATTATCTTATGTGTCTCTCTTGTTTTAAACTTTCCTTATCAGCGCCACTAGTCCCTGGATTACAGAACTGGGAATACTCCCGTTCTGCTATCAGTTGCAGTAGAGCGCTTCGAGGAGATCAGAGAACAAGTCTGGCATACTTACGTAAAGTTCATCTAAACCTGGTGACTTGCGCCTCCTGCAACCGGTAGGGCATCCTGAATTTCGACTAAAGTTATTTAACTTCCATAGCGCTCAGCGTCGACCATCGAGAGACGCGGGAAGCCGTTTAGGTAGGGACTGAAGTCTGCTACCATCTCCGCTCCGCCCCTCCCTACGAACAACCGAGCAAAGTGCTGGCATGAGTCCACCCAAAATCTGACATAGAAAGGTTATATATACAACATACAGAAGGTGGGACAGGCCTTATACAGTTGGAAAACTATTATAAAATAACCACAATAGGACTGCAAAAATACCTACTTCAGAAGCAAGGAAAACTAATACAAATAGCCACAAAACACGAGCAAAACAAAAAACTGTTTTCAGTATTTAAGGAAGCTGACAAATACAAACAAGAAATCATACTACCTAATAAAGAAGAAGAAGAAGAAGAAGAAGAAGAAGAAGAAGAAGAAGAAGAAGAAGAAGAAGAAGAAGAAGAA
>NC_068981.1:149583795-149586571 GCF_001194135.2 Octopus bimaculoides
AAGTAACTGCAGAATATGTGGCGATGGACAAGAAATATATTTTCTCTGGCTGCCCAGTCCTGGCTAAGAAGGAATATATTCACAGACACGACAGTGCTGGGACCTACATACACTGGAAGCTATGCCAACACTATGGAATTACAACAGAAAAAAGATGGTATAGACACACGCCAGAAAAGGTCACAGAAAACGAGAAAGCAACCATACTCTGGGATATGCCAATACACACAGATAGAGAAATTAAGGCCAATAGGCCAGATATAGTTGTCAGAGATCATAAAGGAAAAAAAATGCTTTCTAATTGATGTATCAATACCAGCAGATGACAACGTTTCCCTAAAAGAAATAGAGAAACTTTCAAAATACAAAGACCTGGAAATAGGTAACTCGAATGTGGAATCTAAAATAGAAACAATTCCTATCATAGAAGGCGCCTTAGGTATGATAAAACAGCAGGACGTACAAATATATATAAGATACAGAAAATTGCACTACTGGGCACTGCACACATCCTACGCAAAACACTTTCAATACAGTAACCATAAGAGCATCACAGCAAACCACAGCACATACCCAAGGCACACAGAGCTGCGCTCGGTAGTCAAATGAAAGCACGCTATAAAAATAAAACTACTGAATAATAATAATGATGATAATAATAATAATATTAATAATAATAATAACAATAATAATAACTTAAAATTTTGGAACAACAACAACGCTAATAATAAATATTTTAATGAAAATTAGTATTCATTCGTTTATATTTTATTACCTACTTACATTGTACTATCAAGCAATAACTCTGTAGTGCAGTATTTTATTTCAAAGTTTTCTATTATATTCAAATCACTGTACGTAATACCTGTACACAGTTCCAGTATGTTCAGCAATTTTAAGCGCATGGAATTTTTGTTATGTATTGTAGATATGTATTTTTTATTATTCCCATGGAACCTGTTATTATGAGGAAATTTCTGTTTTTAATCCCCAAATTCTTATTTTCTCTACCATTATTTTGGGAACGCTGCTCCATTTACAGTCAGAAACAATTTGATTAATCGTTTGTTCCGAAACTTCACAAGCTCTTCAGTTACGTTTTGTATTCCACTTCATTATGTGCATGTTTCGGTTTTAGCTTTGAAGCATGCGCTTCTCATCCTATCTATGAAATCTTTTCTTTATCCAACTCTGCTTTGTTTAGTCTTGCAAGGTATCGGCCATGTAGCGGATCTTATTGTCATAATGTTGACATAGCGTGTTGCAATTGAATTTTCAGCTCAATTTGGTGTTCATTTATTTTAACTAATTTCTCTTGTTCTTTCGTTTTCCTTACAAATATTTGTTACATAAGGGTCCCTTTTATATTTGTGAACATTTTTGCACAACGAATTGCGAATGCCATAACCAGCACCAACATCCTCCGCCTCCTCCCCCACCATCACCACCATCTTTTCATCCTCCTCCTGATCATCATCGTCGTCATCATCATCATCATCAGCAGCAGCAGCAGCAGCAGCAGCAGTAACAACACTGACACCACGCCTAGAAAGCACTATATTGATGAAATCAGCTACGGTTGTAGGAGGATTGAACGTCAGCAAATGTAACAGTAACAACTAAAAAGTTGAGTTACAGCAGCAATGAAAAAAGCCATTGTCTTAACAAAAGTAACGAATTTATTGATTCATTACAGCCTGATATCGATGGCGTAGTGCTTGGAAATGATATGTAAAAAAAAAAAAAAGAAAAAAAAAACGTCATTAATAAGCGACCTGCTGTGGTGATTTTTATGCAAAGCGAAATCAGTCGAAGTCTTAAATGGGCCATCATATACAGGTGAATCAGCCGTAAAATGAGAGCGCTAGAGAGTCTTAAACCTGCCAGGGCGAGTAGAAGATATGAAATGTGTGGGAGGATGCCAAGTCACATCAAAGAAGAAGATTGGAAAAAAAAAACAAAAAAATTCCCGAAATCATATGGGCTGCGTATGACGTCCAAATCTATCTGCTAGAAATAGTAGTAAGATCTTTTTCATATTACACATTATCACATTGAAAAGAGACCGTCACATTGGAGGAAATACCGTGTGTCCCAGAATTAACTATTTATGAATTAACTGTAGATAGTTAATTCATATGTAGATAATACTCGGATATACTTTATAATCCTAGATACGCAATTTCCAAGAAAAACGAAGTGACTGTGCCTAATAAGGCTTAGCCAGGGCCGACATACACTTAGAAATAACAGTATTCAACACTAGGGAAAATTTGGGGAAAAATTTGTGAAGGTTCTGTTGCCATTCAATTAAGAGTAAAACACTCATCTTTAAGTATTCAGTGTATTCTTTGCTTTCTTTCGTTGACGCTTGTATGTGTGCGTGTATATGTGTGCGTGAATATATAGAACTCAAGTACTGTGTGAATGTGATTAAAATAGCGTAGAAAAGAGTCGCAAGACGCATTTTTCTATACGTGCAGCTAGGAAACATACGTGTAGACCAAAGACGCCATGTTTGAATAATATCTGTAGTGACAGTTTGTCACACCTGGAAACCCAGCCGAAAAGTGTAATGGTGTCTGCGTCTGACAGGACCCTATGGAGGACATATTTGCAGTCTCTACTCCACGAATCTCTAAGGATCTGTAGGCAGAAAAATAGGTGTATATGAATGTATATATATATGTTTATGTATACATGTATATATATATATTACACGTATGTATGTATGTATATATATATATTTATATACACAAACATATATATATATATA
>NC_068981.1:149588195-149590206 GCF_001194135.2 Octopus bimaculoides
CACACACACACACACACACACACACACACACACACACACACACACACACACACACACACACACGCACGCACGCTCATACACACACACGTACACACATATAAATATATACATATGCAAACAGTGCGATCGAAGATAAGAAAGTATGTAATTGGTGTATATGCATATTTCAGGAGTCATTACTCCTTCAGCACCACACCCATTAAGAATCCACGCACACATTGCTTAAATAGCCATTACGTTTACGGTATAACACTATTAGATAGACCAATTCACATATTTGTAGAAATAACTTGAAACTGACTGAATTTCACCGCTAACACATAAAAGGCAAGACATATTTTTGACTTACGAACCATTGATATTATTGTTGCTAAATGAAATATGATGTCTCTATCATCAGTTAATATGGGCATACCAGTTGCCAGGCATGTATTTAAACCGCTCTATCGAATAGTGTTATACCACTAAAATTAGTGGCTGTTTAAGCAATGACTCCTGAAATATGCCTATGCATTGATTGCATTGTTTACATTGACGTATTTGCACACCAAACATCGTAACTTTCAGTTCTGGCTCTAAATTCTCTAGACTCTCTGTAGAGATTACTTAAAAGCGATTGAATTGCGCTAACACAAAAAGGTAAGACACAATATTGATTTATAAATCATTAATATACTTGGTAGTGTGACAGTACCTGGCTTAGCGGCTAGGGTATTCGGCTTGCAATCGTAGAGTCGCGAGTTCGATTCCCGGCGGCGCGTTGTGCCCTTGAGCAAGACACTTTATTTCACGGTACTCCAGTCCACTAAGCTGGCAAAAATGAGTAGCAACTGTATTTCAAGGAGCCAGCCTTGTCACACTCTGCGTCATGCCGTATCTCCCTGAGAAGTATGTGAAGGGGTACGCGGGACTGTGAAGTGCTCAGCCACTTGCACGTTAATCCCACTAGCAAGCAGTTCTGTTGATCGGATCAAATGGAAACCTCCTCGTCGTAAGCGATGGAGTGCCAGCATGCTTGGCAGTATATTATGTTCCATGTATGAAATATTCCTATAGGCAATTAATATGTGTATATATGTGTGTGTAACGGTGCATGGCTCAGTGGGTAGAGCGTCGGGCTCACAATCATGAGATACTCAGCTCGATACCCGGACCGGGCTGTACTTTATTCTTGAGCAGGACAATTTACTTCACGTTGCTTCAATTCATACATCTGTAGAAATGAGTTGCGACGTCACTGGTGCCAAGCTGTGTCGGCCTGTGCTTCGCCGTTGGATAATATCTGTGGCGTAGAGAGGGAGCCTGATATACATGGGCAATTGCTGGTTATCCATATACGAATTTTCCTGGACTTGTACCTCGGAGGGGACCGTTCAAGGTGCAATCCCATGGTCATTCATATGTGTGTGTGTGTCGTGGGGGAATGGTTCTCTCAAAGTTTTCTTATACATAGCTTCGCCTCAGTGTCTTAAAATCCGCATAGCTTTTGCTCACTATTATTCAGAAGACAGGAAAGTGTTAATATTCTATAATATTTACTGTAATGAATAGCGGATTATATGGATTGACTTACTAATTGACATCACTAATATAAAATCGATACTTTACCGGTAAATCTCATAATTAAAAAGAACAAAGCATAATTTAGCTACGTATATATATATGTACAAAATCAACATGTGATAAAATTTGGCTGTGTGAGTCATATATTTTCACATATTGTCACATATTTTCCCCTACTTAATTGAAACAGATTTAGACAATTAACGCTTTAATTTAACTGATTTATATATGAATGCACTCTCACTCTCTCTCTCTCACACACACACGCACATACAAACACACATACACATAGACGTGTATACATACATACATACATACATACATATGTATGTATATTTATATATATATATATACATTCTAAAGATAAGGAAAAGTATCTGTATCTCTCTCTCTCTCTCTATATATATATATTTATTTATTTATGTGTTTCAGCCAAGTGGCTGCGGTC
>NC_068981.1:149590216-149592519 GCF_001194135.2 Octopus bimaculoides
TATATATATACATACATACATACATACATACATGCATACATACATACATACATACATACATACATACATACATACATACATACATACATACATACATACATACATACATACATGCATGCATACATACATACATAATATCTCTCCTTCATTTCAATTTCAACAACATCAACGGTATGTATGTATACGTGCAGATTGGTATGTTTTGTTTTATGTATGTATTCTCATGCCTATAATTTTACAGATTTTTACAGTTCCACTGATGGATTGGATCTGTAGTCTTCGAATTATTTTTCGTCTTTCTGGTTTTGAGAAACCTAATTTCTCAAGATTGGTATTTAGCCAGTGTGTTACATATCCCAATGCCTTAATAATTACAAGTATAAACCTGAACTTGCAATCTGGATAGAGTAATTGTAGATTTCTCAATAGTTAAGTGTAGGTTTTCTGTTTTTCACTGATCTTCAGCTTTATTTCAACATTCGCTGTGCAGCTAATTTCCACAACTGTACACAGTTTCTTTTTTCCATCTCAAACCAATATATCAGGCCTGTTGTACTTAAATTTTATTGAGGTTTTCACCAGTATGTATGTATAGTGTCCTTAGTGTTTATTAAAGAACGAAGTAGTTATGAAGTTTCAAAATTTCTTTAAAGAACGAAATACACAGAACTTCTGTTCTTTATTGAACTTTTCGAAAATTGTGGATTACTGTATTATGGGGCTTTCTTTTTATAGACGTATGTAAAGGAAAATTCAGCTGTTTGTTGAAAAATTTGAGGACTTAAATATTTTTAATACATTCTTTTTTTTTAATCTGGGTGTTGGACGGAGAATAAATGATTTTTAAGATTACCCACTTAAGATGTATGACCACCTGCTAGTTGTCATGAATCTATATGTATGATCACATGTGTGTATGCATATGCGTGTATGTATGTACGTGTGTCTATATGTGTGGTCGTGTGTGTATGTGTAGTAAATATTTAAATGAAGAACATGTGCATGTTTGAGAACATTACTCCTTAAGCATTTTTTTCCTCTGTGTTTGTGTGTGTGTGTGTGTGATTGTGAGTGAGTGTGGTGTAATTGTTTAAAAATTATTTTTTGTCAATAATTTGTTTTATTGACAGCAGTAACAGCATCATAAATATCTGGCGTTGGCTTAGTTTGGTTCATCTGCAAACATTATTCTTTAATAAAATTTACAGTGTCTTTAAAATAGAGTATTTATGTTTTTACTTTCGAAGAAATTTGTTTTCATAAAATGTTTCTCCATTTGTTTTCGATATTTTGGATCACTACTTCAGCATTTACAAAATAGGAATATTTTGAATTTGTTGTTTCTGCAGAAATATTCTAGATGTTCGCGCGATAGAATTATCCACATCCCATCTGTTTAATCTGTTATTTATTTGTTTCCAGAAAGGAAGTTTCAAACCTGGCTAAAATGTTCGTTCATTTTTTGTCGACACTAAATTTCAAGCACTCTAATAAGTAACTAACTTCAGTTTGTCCCTTATTCATTAGACACTCGACACTTCAAAGTTGTATAACGCAAACTGGTGACGATGCAGGTTGTATTTTGTGTGCATTAAATCACATTCTCTTATTTAAAATGGCAAGAAAGCGGCAGAACCCTGCAGACGGATATGTGCTGTGTACGGAGAGGATGCTTTTACGGAATATATGTCCCAGAAGTGATTTTCCAGATTTCAATCGGGAAATTCTTTAGTTCAAGACGACTCTCGCTCTGGTCGGCCAACTGAAAATAACAGAGGCAAAATGATAGACTTAGTCGTATCTATGAATTGCATTTATAGTGTGACATCATTTAATTAGCGAATATTAAAACATATGTAGCAGATGCAATAAAGGAATACCTTGTGGTTAGAGTGTTGTACTCACGTTCATAAGAACATGCATACGATTCTCGGGTGTGCGGCATATTGTGTTCTTGAGCAAAACATCTCATTTCACGTCCTCTAGTGTTGTGCGGGGACCGGCATGTCAAAAAAAAAAAAAAAAAAAGCCTAATGTTTCCGCTACGTGCGTAAAATGTGACTAAATGAAGTTGAGATAAGATTTGTAGTGCAGCCTCGTAAGACCCTCGCCAGTAACGACTACCCAGTAACAACTACCCAAACGCGCCTAGTCTGGTTGATCCTCATGATGGTCATGGAGAGGTTACTTCCACTGTAGTATATGAATATATTTGCGCTCTTCTTACAACATTAAGAATATTTTAACTCTTATTTCTAGTAATGTAGGTGCTTCGGCACCCTTAGTCACACTTAGTGACAATT
>NC_068981.1:149592535-149594114 GCF_001194135.2 Octopus bimaculoides
TATATCTGTAAATATAATATGTGACAATTATTTGGTAGCCATAATAAAACTCCGAGTTTCGGATGTCGAGGCGGAAACCCACGACGGCATCAATGGCCCGATAACTGAAGAGATGCCCCGACATTCGAAACTCGGAGTTTTATCATGGCTACCGAATAATTGTCACATATTATATTTACAAATAAATTCCTCTATTTACATAATATCGAGGTCTCTTTCATTCTTTTGTTGTCTTGCCATTTCTATCTATGATATATATATATATATACATGTGTGTTGGTAAGTGTATGTGTAGAATATATATATTGCAGCAGAGCAAACGACATTTGAATATTTCAGTAATCGTCATTCTTATTATTATGCATTATTTTAAAACTGTATTGTAATATCAAAAACTTAAAAAATGTGCTACTGTTGGACACTTTAGTAAAACTCTATGCGACACATAAACGTCAGCATTTATTACTCAACTACAGCATTTTTCTTTTTGTATGTAAGGCAATAAAATGTAAATCTAATAACCCTTAACATATTATATACATTTATTCTATCATGTAATATACAAAGTAATGCTTTAGGAGTGTACACAGTTCAAAGTACTTGGTTTGCCAATCCTGCCACTATGCACACTGACTTAGCTGTACCTAAAATATCCATGAAACGGCTGGTTTTTCAATAAATGAAGTAAAATATCTATAATATCCTGCTACTATGGCTGCAGTAACTCAAATATATAATGGCTTATGTGTTCTAAGATAAGATGCAAATGAACAGAATTTATGCATTATACAATTTTAGATTCCTTTTGAAATTCAACTGGCTCAACTGCGAAATGTAACAGCAAACACTTCACTGACTCCAAAGAGATTAACTACAAAAACTGGATATGAATATATATAAATGCACAAAATATGCAAGCATTCTCAAAAAACATACGCTGGCACATACTTCACTATGTGTGACGTATTGTGGGGATGTCTAATTACAGAAATATAACTAGGAGTGCGTAATTAAAATCAAATTCAGAATATTTATGTTGGCTGCAAATAAAATTAATTAACTGCACAACAATACTTTTCTTTATTGTTTGAAAGTTCCCAGTTTCTCTCACATCACTTACACTTTCTCTGTCTGTCTGTTTCTGTTTTTCTCTCTCTGTCTTTCTTTCTTTCTCTCCGAATATGTATATGTGTATGCATATATGTATCTATCTATCAATATATTCTACTCACAATCATATAGGTATGTATGTTTATCTATCAGTCAATGAATCTATCTATCTATCTATCTATCTATCTATCTATCTATCTATCTATCTATCTATCTATCTATCTATCTATCTACATACGTAGTAGGGGCAGGCGTGAGTGTGTGGTAAGAAGTTAGCTTCCCAACCACATGGTTCCGAGTTCAGTCCCACTGCACGGTATCTTGGGCAAGTGTCCACTATTGTAGCCTCAGGCTAACAAAAGCTTTGTGAGTGGATTTGGTAGACGGAAACTGAAAGAAGCCTGTCGTATATATATATATATATATATATGTACACGGCAAATAAAAAAATGGAGAAGATACAAAAACG
>NC_068981.1:149594229-149599361 GCF_001194135.2 Octopus bimaculoides
AACAAAAGCTTTGTGAGTGGATTTGGTAGACGGAAACTGAAAGAAGCCTGTCGTATATATATATATATATATATATGTACACGGCAAATAAAAAAATGGAGAAGATACAAAAACGACATATATCAGCCGGTAGACATTCTAGTATGTCTATTCCAATGTATTAGGATGTATTAGAAGAGTACATACAAATGTAATAACCATGTATTACATACACATGTACTAAGATTACAGAAGAGAGCAAAGGATCAGATTAGTAAGTACTAGTTCCTTACGGCCGTTTCTGCCAAGAGGCAATGCAATCCTCCATGCCATTTCCATCTCTTCAGTGTTCTGTAGGGATGGGCAGATAAAGTTTGGATGATGAATGTGCCTCTATGCTTCTTCAGAGTGTCTAAGTGGTTGGGAGGGCTAATACATATAAGAAACAGTTAACAATAGATACAGTGTGTTTGTCTTTTCAAAAAGGGAAGAATATGAGTAAGAATTAGAACAAACATGAGGATCTAAGTGAAGTACAACTCAATAAAATGATTTGGATATATCAAGGGGAAATCAGCTACAGACTTCCTGTGATGTAATTGAAGATCCATGTTATTTCGTCCAATGGTGGATAAGTAAATATAGTCGTTCTCAGAGGGAGACACTTTATTTCACATTGCTCCAGTTCACAAAGCTGTAGAAATGAGTTGTGACGTCACTGCTGCCAAACTATATCGGAATTGGCATTTCCCTTGGATAACATCGGTGGCGTGGAGAGGGGCGGCTGGTATGCATGAGTGACTACTGGTCTTCCATAAATAACTTTGCCTGGACTTGTGCCTTGGAGGATAACTTTCTAGGCGCAATACCATGGTCATTCTTGACTGAAGCAGTTCTTTAACCCTTTACCCTACACACATACCTACACGCACACACACACACACATACACACAAACACAAAAATAAGAGTTTAAATGTGAGTCTCGCTTGATATTCATACAGGATTAGCAGCTGATATTAGCTGGACAATTATGGGATTCTAAAATGGAAGTCATAATTTGTGCGATGAAACTTTGTAATTTTATATTTGTGGAGTCATTATGCGGTAGCATACAATTCTGGGGAACGTAAAACATGAAGCGATATGGTGTTTTTCGACTGTTTATCTAGAACAAGACAATAATGTCGTACAAGATTGTTTCCTTCATATATGTATTTGCTATGTTTTTATATTCTTCAAATAATACTGCTGTCACACCTCCACCTCGAAGGATACTTTCAAAGTCAGAGTTTCATAATCCAACGTACAGCAATCTTGAGTAAGCATAAAGTCTACATTTAAGAGGTTAATGAAGGGTGAAGGACAATATATCTGTTTAGTGGATATTTCAGTATGCGTTGATCAAATTGGTTGGTAATGACTAATATAACATTTGCAACGTAAAAGGATATATGATGAAAAGAAATAAAATTATCGCATTAATGTTTGAGAAGAGCAAGACAGCTGTAGAAATATATGCAAATGTTTGAAATACGAGCGACAATTCTGAATAATTGCGTGAGCAGATGCTAATGAAACACACGTAACTCCATGCAGAAATATGCATCCACACACACATGCAAGCAAACATACATATACACACGCAGACACACAGACACATACTCACACGCGTATATATATATATATATATATATATATATATATATATATATATATATATATATATATATATATATATATATATATATGTGTGTGTGTGTGTGTACGTGTGTGTGTGTATGTAAATGTGAGTGTATGTATACACACACGCATATGTACATAAATACACAGATACAAATATTATAAACATATATAATTAAATGTAACGATCTACACACAATTATAGTTATATACCCACAAATGCATTTACTTACATAATTTTCATAGTTTTTTTTTTATTAAATAAGAGTAAAATATTGTGACAGCTATTCTCCAAATCTAATCTCTTAGCATCACAGCGAAGATTTGTAAGACATTCAAAATACTCTTCATCTGAGATACTTTAGATGAATAGATGCACATACTGGGGTGTGTGCATCGACAGCTCAACCAACACACCAATTCAACCCCATTTTTATAAACATTATGAACTCTATTAACTCAAAAGTCTGATCTCTTTGTTAGCGGCCAGCTTGAACTCTCATAAAAACCTTAATGAAAGTCAAAGAAAACATACATAAATAAATACATATTTATACACACAAACAGACAGACACACAAACACACACACACTTATATATGTACCTCGACATATGATTATACTAAGTGTGCTATTAAAAACTTTGTTTCCAGACGGGAAAATGTTAAAATATTATTTTATCATTATGCAAATTAGGAAAGATAAATAAGTTGCGAGTGTTTAATAAAATACCATACTGATAAAGTGAAATAGAATGAAAATTATGAATTTTACCCGTCGAGAATAGGTAAGCCTAAAATATGACGTTTAGAAAAATATGCATATGAGATAAGTTAGGTAGGTATGATGGAAATGAATAGAAATCAGCAGTGATAGATGAGAGACTGAAAAATTTAAAACGCATGTATTAGCTAGCGATTGCAAAAACTATTAACAGATAGCCTTAAAAGAGTAATAACATACATACATATATACATTCTTATACGCTTACATGTATATAAATATACGTATGTATATTTATGCATGTATGTATGTCTGTATGTATAGATATATATATTTATATATATATATTCTTAAGCAAAAATATTATTCACAGTGACTTCGAAGTTTCGGTCCGTTGACCCATTGTCGGACTGCAATGTATTGAAGCTAATCTTGCTACATATAGTCTCTGTAGAGTTAAAATCTTCCTTGTGTGTGTAAGTCGGTTTTAGGGTGGGTTGTTGTGGAGGGGTGTTTTGTAGAAATTTTTATTAGTAACATTTGAGGTTATGCTATTGTTTGAAATTTATTCATGTATACAGAACTTTGTAAGTAGGTATGGCTATTTAGGTGCGTCCCTTTTGTTGGATAGGTGAGGGAAGTGTGAGTATTTCTAGTTACTTTTGGTTATTTTGGATTTAATCCCTTGTTTTGAGAAGACAATGTAAAGGTAAAAATTTCGAAGTTTAGTCCAGTGTTTAAAACCTTAGTAATTAGATGTGTTAAATTTTGTAATGGAATTTAATAGTGGTTCACACATATATGGACAATTCTTATAACTCCCCACTTTTGCATTTCCAGAGGCTTAATATAATATATTATAAAATACCCATGTTTGAAATAGCATTGAAAAATATGTATAAACACATATCCTACAAATTCTACCCACATAAAACTGAAAGGTTGAAATTTCTGCATAATAATCAAATTACTTATATAACAATGAACACTTAGAGAGAAACATACAGACCTACAAGCTTTACACCTACTCACATCCACTTGTGAATATAAAAGTACATGAAAAACAAATTTATATAATAACAGCGCCATGGCATGGTCGACTGATAACCCCAAACCAACCAAACATAAACAGGAAATATCCTAAATAACAAACAAGCGAAGAAACTGACCAGATTAAACATATCACCTACTTACATTCATTTGCGAAGTCCTATAAAATTCCATTACAAAAATGTTGATATACTAAATTACTAAGATTTTGAATTGCTTAAATCCACTCTTTCCACGGTCGAACGTGAATGGCTTAATTGTTGTTCCATTATACCTCCCAAGATCACATCCCTTTAGAGTAAATGTATTAAAATCATACACAATTCAGTAACACAGGGGACATTGCGACATCAATGTTTTGATCTGATTGTATAGAATTCAGCAAAAAATTATTTGCTGATGCGTGCTGATATCTGCCAAGTCAATAATACGTTTTACTGAACTTATCCGTCGAAACGCATTAAAAATGAATATGTACACCATAGCTTTGATACACACAGTCTTATATCATGCTATTTCTTTGTTCATATAAAAATATGGAGCTGAGGATGTCCATAAACTAATCATACCTCACCGACGGAGCCTAGTAATATTGCGTGTCATACCTATATTCAGTCCTAACATTCTAACAATTAGTTTTATATATACATACATACATAGATGATGCATGTATGCTTGTATGTATATATACGTGTGTATATATGTATGTGTGTGTGTATATACACACACACGAACACACACTTCACAGATGAGATCCAGAGATTCTCCATATAGATTCTGATGTCTTTACAGGGGATCATTCCACAAAGTAAAGATAGGCTATAAGAGCGAGTATACAGACAATTACGTATTTGAACTTCTTTGCATTAAGATCTGAAATGTAAGATCTCTATCCTGATGGCAAAAGGATTGTCTTATCCAATATTTATTGCATCCATAGAGTTGTATATTGTGATGAACTAAATATACCAATATTATTATGGATCACCGAGCCCCTAGAAAGAGCTGTTGGACATTGAGCACCTTTCTCCCACCCCTTTAATTTTCTCTGTGGTTTGTACTATGTGTAAGTCAGACCTATCAATATAAATATCTATATATTTATACTTAAAAATTCATATGCTGAAAGTCTCCACCTTTTGCTCCCTCTCGTTATGCATGGAAACGTATATAGATATATTGTATAATATATTTGACATATTTGATGTATTTGACGTATCTAATATGTTTCTCTGCATAACTGCTCCTCAGTATTTCTCTCTCTCTCTTTCTCTCTTTCATATAATTACCTATATACATATAAGTACCTATGTATGTATCTATGGACTGAGGCATAAAAACCAGTTGCTAGAATGTTCAAACTGTGTAACGTATAAAGCGATGTGTTACTAAGATACGTCGACGAGGCAAGGCGCGTTCACGGACCATCAGCTCCGGAGTCATATGAACAAGAGAAAAAAAAATAGTACGTGAACGTAATATGCATAATTGAAAGACAAAACAGCAAAAGATAAGTAATCACATTCATTAGGTGACTGTTGTTTCGGCTTTCAAGAACAGTGCACTCAGACGTGACATCTTGTAGGTTCATCAGTCATATTACAAAATATTTGTATATTTAGGAAGGTATTCATACGTACAGTTGTATATATATAGCTGCCTATCCACCTATATACGCAAATATATATATATATATATATA
>NC_068981.1:149599476-149607781 GCF_001194135.2 Octopus bimaculoides
ATATATATCAATGTAAACAATGTAGATATCTACATAAATACATGTATAAACACTTATTCACAGTTACACACACACATGCACTCACCCACGCGCACGCGCATATACATACAAGCGTATACATGCACATAAAGTATTACTTGAACATCTCTGTATGTATGTTTGTATGTACGTTTGTATGTGTGTATGTATGTTTGTATGTGTGTATGTATGTATCTATCTATTTGTGTGTGTGTGCTTGTGTGTGTGTGTGTGTGTGTATACATACACATAATATTTATATATAATTTGTCTTGTATAGCATTTTCTTCTAAACGAAGAATGTTGTTTCACGCTATTAGAGTTTTTAAAAAATACAATTTTTTTTTATAGCTTAGTCAGTGAAAGAATTTGAACTCATGAAAATAAGTTTTTATTGTTTAATAGAATTTTTGTAAGTAAAAGAGAAGACTAAAAAAGTAAAAATTAAGACAAAACCACGAATCACAGCAGAAAATTGGGAATTCACGTGACGGGGTTTTGGTATGACTTCTTGCGATAGAATGAACTTCCAAAAACGCTCCTAAGTTGTTAGTAACGAAATTTAACTGGCTTACACGTGATTCCTGTGTATCCAAATTGAAACACAAAACTTGACTCAAACTAAGTTTAAAGCAGAAGAAACATACCCAATTATCTTCCCTACACAACAGTTTTGATAAAGGTCGTCTAAACTTAGCGGAAATAACTTCTCAGGTCCAAAGGTTTAACTTGTCAGCTTGTCTGCAAACGAAGATTATATAACTCCCCAAGCATGTAAAATAGTATTTTTGTGGAATGAATTCTTAATATCTAGAAATCATTTCCCCTTTTTTGTTTCAGAATTGTAAGCAGCTACTCTTAGAAGTTTGGATTGTTTTAGCAACTACATATCAAATTTCAATTAAAACAAAATAGTTTTTGCGTGCCCTGTTTACTAACTCACAACTAATTGGTTTAGGTGTGAAGCTTACCAATTAAGAATTGAAAACAGACAATCGCCATATGAAAGCAGATATATAATACTTAGAAATATGGTAGTTGTACTAAAAATGCAATTGGATCAATTTAGAAAATTACAAGAACAAGTAGAATGACTATTCCTTGTTGTGCTTGAATTACCGTTGTTTGGATGTAAACGTAGAAAAAATGTCACTGTTTATCTTTCCTTAACGGCTTTTATATGACGTAATTCTTAATTATGTTTAACAGCATGCCTGATAATTGTTATGCTATTTAATAAAGGAAATTTGTTTCTTCGATGAAAGGAAATAATACTTTCCATTGATTTCACTATTTTTATATTCTTCGCAAAATAAAATCTGAAAAATGCTTAATTGCCATAATTACTGATTACTGATTTTAATTACTGATTAAAATTCTTGTTCAAATATTAATAAGATTCCATCCCTCGTCCGATTATATGATTAAATACATTCTGAATGGAATGGATTTAAAGAATAATAATTACGTAGTGGATAATTCTTAAGCTAAATCTCCTCAAACTTTTTTCCCTCTACTTACAATTCGCCACCAGCCCATCCTTCCATCGCCATCATCATCATCGTCATCATCATCATCGTCGTGGTAGTGGTTGTTGTAATCGTCACCACCACCACCACCAACAACAACAACAACAACAACGACAACAACAACAACAAAAACAGCAGCAGCAGCAGCAACAGCAATAATACCACTATGACAACCATAGCTGCAGCCAGCCTACAGCTTTATTTGATATTGGTTTAAGCTAGTGCTTAGTTAAGGCACACACACGGTTTGCTTCTGAAACATTTATCTCTTAGGTATGAAAACCGCAAGTAATCCTGTTTTTAGTCAGTTTTATTTTCTCGCATTGTATCGTTGACATCAAAGGCAATAATTACGTTTTATTTCTAAAAACTTCTCTGACATGAAAAGTATTCTATTACAGCGAAAATGAAAAAAACACAAAGTCTAGACTTTCTTTAGCGATAATTAAAGGAATGTTATAAATTCGTAATTATTGTTATTATTGGTTAGCTCCAAATCAGCTCTGAAAAAAAAAAGCACAGAGAACGCCTTTGATTAAACTCAAACGAAGAGAACAGTCTGTCAACAGTTTTTTAGAAACTGCATTTTAGACAAAGTCTTCAAACGCATATTTCATAGCAGTTTCTTAAAGCCTTTAACTCTTACTTCACAGAATCATGAGATAAACATGATCCATTAAATCTATCTTCTTTAGATCCTTCTTCAACAGTGCCAAAAATACACCGCTCACAGAATTGTTAAAACTAACAGTGAATTGACAATTGCAAAGTATACGTTAAATTCTTCCAAGACAAGGTTGAATACATCTGATATGTTGAACTAGAATCACTGGAATTTTCACTTCATAAAATATTTGTCTTATGTTATTTTAGATTCTGCTATCTATTTTCACAACATTTTAAACTTCATTCTGAGAGCTGCGAATTTTCTCTAATTTTACTCTTTTCTCTGCTATTTATTGTTTAAAATGATCCTATCAAGTCTGACTTAATTACTTTATTCTAATCCTTACTATGAGTTTTCGTGCTGGAAACATCTACAATTTCTAATCTGATTCCGTGTAGAAAACAAATTTGTTATTGTTGTGTCGACGCCCCGAGGCGAAGAAGTAGGTTCCTCTCAAGACATATAAATAGAGGTAGTCTGGACGTAGTATATGTGTTGAGTGGCAGTTGTGTAGCGGTTGAGTAGCGATCATCCGAAGATGCTAGATAGCAGTAGCTTGAGACATAAGAGTTATATGTAGTCAAATACACGAAATTGTGGATGGTGTACACTACCCTTATCCGATAAACTGATACAAAATTATCTAAGTAATAACTTGGTGATCCGTTTTGGCTTCTCTGTGATCACATTGTTGCATTCAGAATATCTCATCTGAACCTATCGGAACTATCTTGCAAAGTTTAAGAAACTTTTTCTTCTCCTATTCTTTCCGCTGTTCATATCAAATGCTAACTTGTGTCTTCGCTGTAATTGAAGCCACCAAATAAGACTAATTGGTGATGCAATCATTTTTGTAAAAACCTTGTGGAATCTCTTAAAAGGATAGACAAATCCATTTCTATAAAATAGGGAACCTTTAAAGGGACCTTTAAGTATTAGTATGGCATTCTCACACATGATTTTCAATTTTAACCTTCCCTGTTATCTATGAATACTTTTATACTTGATTTTGTTCTTCCAGCTAACATGTGAAAACGGTACATCGTTAGAATTCAACATTTTTGTTAAAATGGATATTTTATGCAGTATCTTGTGCTATAGCACAAGATAGATAATTACTCAAAGAGCCGTGCAATGCAATTGAATCTGGTATCATATGGAACTTTTTTATGTATACCTGTGATTGTATTTTACTGGACTGGGTATGATAAAAAAATTAGTAATTTCATTTCTCCTGAGATTGTAATTCTGAACGTAGAAAATTGAAACAAAACTCCACGAAGCCTTTAATCTGGCATTCTCCTGTTTCGATCTCACTAAAATGCAACAGAAGCGATTGCATTATCAAACTAGCGGAGCAATATATTTTCAGTAAAAATCTGATTCTACTATCATCATAATTACTAACAAATTTCTCCTACAATTAATGCTGTGGCTGCTGCTGCTGCCGCTGCTGCTGCCACTACTACTGCTACTACTACTACTACTACTACTACTACTACTACTACTACTACTACTAATAATAATAATAATAATAATAATAATAATAATAATGATGCTGCAACTGCCGCTTCTGTTATTGCTACTGTTATAAAAAGGATAAGGATTTGTATAATGCAACATTCTGAAACATCTCAAAAACGAAAAATTATTCCCTTCTTTTCCTGTGTTTAATTATTTACTCTTAGTGAGATGATGGGCTGCAGGCTTTGTAGATCACCAGATAAAACGCATTAAGGCATTTAGCAAAAACTTTTGCTTTCATAAAATAAATACCAAAGTAGAATAAACCTGATCCTCCAAAACTTGTTACTTAGTATCACAGCAAGAAAGGAATGCTGCTGGAAATATCAAGCGAATAATCACCATAATAGGCTCTAGCATCTTGAAAAAATAAGAAAGAAGGGATTGTAATCTGGATAAGCAATGCTTGAAACAATGGCATGATCAAATCTGAAATGACTTTGATTACAAGACTTACTTGGGGTTCAACAGCAGCAGAAAATTTTACATATTCATTTTCTATAAATATATTTGAATCCATCTACACTGACTATGGTATAGTTTATAAAAATTCTGATTAAAAAAAAAACGTCTGTTAAATCATGGAATCGACCAGGTTTTGGTTATCGATTTACGTCACAAATTTGGTGTTTACGAACTTATTTGCATATTTATATGAAGATTGATGTACCATGTGTTAGATGTAAATTTCTCCAACACCCTTTCCTAACATTTTTCCCTACTAACCTTTCCATAATATATACGTTGATGTGTGATTCCATCAAAGTAAAATAAAAGAAAATAAAAAGGCAGCAAGAATTGTTAATCAGATTGTCTCCTCGTGAAATAATTTTTTTCCTTTCATTACATCCACAAAACAAAATTCTACATCCTCTGAAAACATTAACTGTTTATTTATTGATGCAATTTCCAGTGTAACCCCCTATTTCGGTTAAGACTCTTCATTTACAACTATAATGAAATATATTTTAGCCGTGCCAGTCCTTTGTCTTTTACAGGTATTGGGCTGTATTGTATGAGACATTTTTAGATAGAAAAGGTGAATCTGAAGACTATGTACTTGTATTTCTAACAAGTTGTTTGACTCTCTAGAGGAGTTCCATTAGCTCGATTATTTGCATGTTTTGATTTGAAAATAATACCATGTAATTTTGATGATGGTTAGTATCATATTCTGTTGAGTCGTTGAGACGCCACAGAGGATCTCATCTTCATATAAAGTGAGTTAATTAAATCGATTTGAGAGAGATCACTTTCAATGAGCACTCTCTGTAATATTATAAATCAAAAGTGCAAGATAGCATTTTCTATGACTTGAACTATTTGCGATATCAATCTTTACATAAAAATAACCCCTTCATTAAAGATAGGTGTTTTCTGAAATATTTTAAACGTATGTTTATTCTCAAAAGGCATCCTAGTTGACAGGACTAATCGACTATTCAAAAATCGATAACAAGCCTCAGGTCTGCCACTGTTTTAGTTGTTGCCGGCAGAAGGGATCTCTGATCAAAACTATGTCAAACGTGACCAAGGCCTTAAAAGGATTTCAGGTTCCCGAGAAAAGGAATATAGCGGGGCCTATATTGCTTATGCACTGACACCAAGAGACAAAATAAATCGATTTGCACTGGCCGCTTGACATTCGGACCATCCTCGGGCAACTGCTTGGTGCATCTATTTTGTAAGTCAATACTGACCTCTCCCTCCAAGTGACAAGCTGTCGCTCCAAAAATCTCATCATCCAATGTTTCCTTTTCAAAGCGGTAGCATGTAATTTGAGAGGGTGATCTAGCTTTTATTTTTAGTAAACTGAGAGTCCATGAAAATTCTCTGGAATTTAATAAGGTTGATAAATGTGTTTTTGTGACACCATCAATCAACACACACACACACACACACACACACACACACACACACACACCGTTAAAACGCAGTAGACATTCAGTTAAACATACTTAACATACCGAAGAGCTACGCAAGAAAAATTTGCAATAACACACTGACGAGCTCTGCATTGATATTCTAACTGATCAATGAGTATGCACAGGCACAAGACCAAAACATTATTAATACAGATCCAACACAACGCCAACACACTTTAAAAATAGCCATACTAAGAACAAATTGTAAATGTACAATCAAAATGCATCACCTGCAATAACTCAACACATATTTTCAACAATCATTAAACAACAGAAACACAACCAGTTCGTTGCAGTTGTCATTCAACGTATGTAGAAGGCACAATATTTCCATATATCTTTGCTAACCACTTGAAACAAAGAAGTAAAAAGATCGTCAAAGAACATATCTCGAACCATTCGCATTGAATTCTGTTTGTTGTATATATGTGTGTGAGAGTGCGTGCGTGTATGTGTGTGTTTTGCATTCCTCATTATAGGAATTGTTCCATAAAAAAAATATAGTGTGCACATTGTCAAAAAAAAAAAAGGGGCACATAGTCATAGGAACCTGTGTCATTTCTTGTATAATGGCATAATCAAAGTATACTTATGTTCCTATACATATGTACTAAAAGGCATTAGTTGATATAAATATTTGGAATCTCGCTCATATTCACGTAACTACTGGTACAAGTATGCATTGTGTGCATACATTTTCCTTTTTCCTAACATCACTTTGCACACATATAGATATATCATAGACAAAACACACACACACACACACGCACACACACACACACACATATACTCTCTCTCTCTCTCTCTCTCTCTCACACACACACACACACACACACACACGTATATGTTTATACACATAATTTCACATGTCTGTAATGTTTTGCAAAGAAAGTGACACCAGTTACGTATCCTTTATGACAGCAAGAGTTTTCTGTTAACTTTTTTTGTTTCAAAATAGTTTTTCATTTAATTTAAGGACCCAAAAAATGTATTGGAACACTAAAATGTTTTTAGAATAAATGTCTTCTCCTCCTTTCTTTTCTTTCTTTTCTTTCTTTCTTTCTTTCTTTCTTTCTTTCTTTCTTTCTTTCTTTCTTTCTTTCTTTCTTTCTTTCTTCCTTTCTTTCATTTCTTTTCATTCTTTCTAGGCGGCAAGCTGGATGAATCATTAGTACGCCGTTTAAAATGTTTTTGCGATATTTCGTCCGTCTGAAAGTTCTTAGTTCAAATTCCGCCGTGGTCGACTTTGCCTTTCATCATTTCGGGGTTGATAAAATAAGTACCAGTTGGACACTGGATCGATTTAATCGACTTAGCCACTCCCCCGAACTTGGTGGTATTGTGGCAAAATTTTAAACGAATATATCGTTATATATATATACAGGATTTTGACAAATTAATGAAAACACCTAGCACCATAGCGTCATAATTTTGAAATATCTATAAAACCGTCAAAAGGTTGTTTATGTTTATGTTTTTGATTTATTATTAGTGTTGCCTAATATGTTTTGCTAAAATTGCTGTTTCTTTTCAGATATCATCAGAAAAAGGTATTGAAAATTCATTAAAATGACAGACCTATCGGATTTTCAAAGAGGTGAAATTGTTGGCGCTCGTATGGCAGGCGCTAACGTAACAGCCGAAATGTTTGGTGTATCAAGAATTACTGTCTGGAAGGTAATGGCAGCCTTTGAGAAAGAGGGAAAAACCTCCTCGTCAAAACAAAACCGCGGAAGACACCAAACCTTATTAGATAAGAACCGTCAGCTTTTAGGTGAATTGTTAGAAAAGATCACAAAGGTACAGCTCCCAAAATTACTGCAGAGCTTAATGACCATCTCAAGAACCAAGTTTCCACAAAATCTGTTCGCCGGGAGCTGCACAAAGCCGGATTTCACGGGAGAGCTGCAACCAGAAAACCCCTACTTAAAAACAAAACAAAAAAAAAACAACAACCGTTGCACAGCCTTTAGAGTGGAGCAAAAACCTACGGAATTGCTCCCTAGAGCAGTAGAAGAATGTTATTTTCTCGGACGAGTCACTCCTTACCTTATTTCCGACCACGGCCGAGTATACGTGTGGAGACAACCAAAAGAAGCATTTGACCCAGACTGCCTTCTTCCAACTGTTAAACATAGAGGAGGATCTGAGATGATCTGGGTGGCTATAACTTGGAAATCTGCCGGCCCAATGGCTTCCTTTCATCGTAGATTTAATATTCAAGACTATTTAAGAATTTTATCTGATCAAATCCATCCTATGGTTGCGGAACTGTTTCTGGAGGAAAATGCAATCATTCAGGATGATAATGCACCATTTCACGTAGCTAAAGTTGTTACAGTATGGCACGAGGAATATTCTTGAATATCTTATCTGGCCACCACAGTCGCCAGATCTCAATATTATTGAACACTTATGGTGCATTTTAGAAAAAAACAAATAAGGAGTCGATATCCTCCACCATCATCACTACGAGAACTGGAGACTGTTTTAGCTGGAGAATGGACAAAATTTCCTTTGGAAACAATCCAAACTTTGTACGATTCCATAGCACGTAGAATTCAAGCTGTAATTACTGCCAATGGCAGTCCTACCCCATATTAAAATAAATTTATTTGAAATTTTAAGGTGTTTACATTATT
>NC_068981.1:149607894-149613857 GCF_001194135.2 Octopus bimaculoides
TATATATATATATATATATATATGTATATATATATGTATATATATATGTATATGTATATGTATATATGCATATATATGTATATATACACACAGAGTGGAGTATCTGTTTGCTAATCTAATTCATTTCTGAAGACCAATCGTCCTCCAAAATGCTCGTAAAACGAAATATTTTCCTCATGGTAATTCAAGAGAAGGCACGACGAATTGGAACAAGCATGTGTATTGAGCGAAAGCTAGACAGCAACTGACCCTCTCCTGTGGATACACTCCAGCTTGTTCCCAACCGTTTTTGCCGGTTTGCGTGTTCGTTCCTTGAGAAACAGAGGCACTTTATGTCCATGCGGAAAATTGTTCCTAAGCCAAGGTCCCCCTCCTTCACTTCACTCTGTCCCCTTTTTTTCTCGTCCCTCCCTATTCTTCTATGCCTCTGCCTCTACCTCTCTCCTCTCTCTCTCCACGTGACCCGTGTTCGGCCAAATCAGACCTTTATGTCTTGGTTCGACTTCCATCCTTGCAACATCTATATTCCTCCACATGCCTGACATCTCTTATGTTCCTGCCGTAAAGCTTCACTTCCACACTCGCCAGCTTAATTTAATTCGTCCTTAGTCGAAAGACACCTGTTGATAATGTCCTGTTATTTGCATTTGTATTTGTGTACCATTTCTGGGTTTTTTCCGTCCTTGTTTTCGTATACATTCGCTGCTTTCTTCCAAGGAATCTAGTGCTCTTAGCTTAGTTTCTCCTTGGGGCTAGCCAGATTGGAGCAATCTCGAGTATAACCAGCCGAAATTGCAAAGATAATCTGGAACTCGACTGAGGAAAGCAAACTCCGAATGACCTGTAATTGTTTTTTCTTGTCCCTTTTTTGTATCATGTCAGGACGTTTTGCGTTCTTGTCCCATTGTTTGTATTGCTTTTATATATATATATATATATATATATATATATATATATATATATATATATATATACTCCCCCCACACACATATTTATATGCTGAGTTGGGGCCGCGAATACGATCCACCTTTCTCTCAGATTATAGCTGATATTACATCCTGGCAAACGATTTCTACCTGCTTGGGAAAAGAATGTCATACTTACGGCTGGAGCGCCTGTCGTCATAAAAATGCCGAAATAAAGATGACATGAGAGAAAGCAACAAATAAACCAATCATGATCTTTTGCGAATTCGCTGGAAATGTAAAAAAATTGCGACCAAATCTATATAAAATCACACTGCAGAATATCTAAAAACAACCATTGGATAATATTCTTTACGATATACGAGCAAGAAAGCTGCGGCGGCAACGTATGATATCAGCTCGATCAGGAATAACCTCGAGTAAACAATAGCAACTTAAGAAACATCTACTTGGTTAAATAACAAATGTTAGTCGACCTACTAGAAAGTTTAGTCAAAGTTCAATACCACTAGAGCTTTTAGAAAGATTCCTTGTCCCATGTCGTTATTGAAATGCAAAAATTTGGAAGGTCACGGTTGGAATGATTTCCTCAAATATAGCGAGCCAGACAGTAAATATTCCCCAAAATGAGGAATTCTGAACGACACTCTCAACTATTCCTGTGTTATTTACCCTTTCTGATGCTTGTATATTGCCATTTCCTATATTTCTATGCCAAAATAAACACTAATAATAATAGCAACATATAAAGCTCACTAAGTTAGCGAGTTAGCACACACAAATTCAGACACACACATGTTTATATATAAATATGTGTGTATTTATAGTTATGTGAGTATATATACATATGTATGTGTGTGAGTGTGTGTGAGTGTGTGTGTGTACATACATACACATCTATCGATATATCTACATACATATACATGCATATATGCGTATATATATATTATATATGTATATATATATATATATATATATATATATATATATATACAAATGCATACATGCATACATACAGATGTACTCTCACACATGCACACACCTATGCACATGTTGTCAGGTACGATGTTTTGTTAAAACACACGTGTACACAGGTTTGTAGGCGAATACTAATGAACAGAGATGTGTATAAATATTACATGTACGAAAGTAAATATGTGCTCACATTAATACGCCTCCGCTTGTCAACAAATTTCAGAATTATTCAGTATACCTAATAACATGAACGAAATGACTCCTGTGTTTTTGACACACACATGCAGTTTTATGTGTGCGTGTGTCTATATCTATACATATATTTATATATGTGTGTGTATGTGTGTGTGTATGCGTGGTGCGCGCGTGTGTGGATGAGTGTGAGTGTGTGGGTGTTTGTGTGTCGAATTACAAATATTATTGTTGATTTCTCCGTCACCAATAATTGAAAGCCAAGCGACGTGTTTATACAATTATTACTGTCAATTGAACGGTTGGAGTCTTTAGATAAACACAGTCTCACCATACCAGGCTTGAGTAAGGAAATGCAATGCAATGGAAGAAATTATTCTTTTCTTGCTACGTAAAAAGCCTAGCTGGATGGTGGTAGATATCCAATTGTGCTGTTTAGGCATTAATCGAAATGTTAGAAACAAGGAATATATTTCAAGAACGTGTGAATAGAAAATGGTTCGAGGATTCTCGCTAGATTTCGAGTTCACCAGAAATTTAAAGTTATAGATGGCTAATTAGGTATTTCATTTGACTGTCAACTGTATTTTATTGCACACGCACAACTTAGAAAACCACACAAGATTTTGAATTACACAATGAGTAAACTAATTCTAGACATACTTATTTAGCAAATCATTTACAAAAAGATATGAGATCAAAAATCCATGATAACGTTTTTTTAAACAAAATGTCGAAGATATTAATTCGAGCTAGTTTAGATTAATTCCTGTTGGCTACGCAAGGGAATAAGAGTGAGTGGGAAAGTAAGAAAGAGAGAATGAAACTGAGATGGAAAAAGTAAGCAATATAGAAAGACAGATACACACACACATACATACATACGTATGTGTGTGTATGTGTGTGTATGCGTGTGTGTATAAAGATAAATAAATAAATACATAGATAGATAGATAGATAGATAGATAGATAAATAGATAGAAAGAGAAAAGAGAGATAGTGTGTGTGGGTGGGAGAGAAAATTCTAAAACGTTGAATGCCGTTGGTCGATGTGATTGATGAGTTTAGTATTGGGTTTAGTAGCTGATACAGTTGAGATAACAGAGTGACTTTAATGCTGCATACCTTGCTTCATCAGAAGAAGATAAGAACCTAAACAGATTACAAAAATGATAAAAAGATGTAGATAAAGTGGAAAGGTAATCTAGATGCTGCAGTTCACTAGCAAACAATAGTTTATTAATCATTCTTCATCTGCTTTGATAATCAACATAGGTATCTTCAAAGGAGCTGAGTAAACATTAAAGTTCTTATGACTACTTTGTTGCCAGAGCATACTAATATTCATCAATGTTGTTTAAAAGTACAAAGGCAAAGGCTATGATCAGCTTCGTTTTCAGTGTGATATCTCAATCAGAGTTGTACTTAAAAGTGAAACTTAATCTTGATAGATATTTTTACATAAATTAAATAATGCACCCACGAAAGAATGATTCTTTTTTAGAACTGTTTGCAGCTTCCTCAAAACAACGAATAATTCGACATTTTCTTACAACACTCCGACTATTCCAACATTGGTGTACGTGCCTGTTGCGTAAAAGAGAATACAGTATGTAGCGAAATCTTTCACTTTCTTTTCGCTGTTATAATACAGATCTGAGAAAAGAGGCCGAGAGCAATACTGCAGGTGCCAAATACAAGTCTCCTGTCAGATGCCAATAAATGTTGAAGCCAGCTCGCAGTTCTGAAGATTTGAAATTTGTGATTTCTAATTACTCAGATTTAGTGTACAATCTTGTTCACAATTCTAAAATTTCAATTCAGTATCAACTTGCTTGTTTTATCAAATATTTCCAATATCTTTTATATGCAAATATTGCTTTTCCATGTTTCGTCAAAACGTCATTAGTCAACATATACATAAAAGAAGACAAGATGTGAATAAATTCTATATTAAGTTTAGCAGTTGAGTAGCTTGGTATTAGTGAGGAGTACAAGTTAGTTATGTAGAATAAAATAAAATAAACATTATCGCTCCGAAACAACCAATGACAAATTAGTTCTATGCTGAGTCAGTGACGCTAAGCCAACCCCAAATCAGCCGTGCTAAAATGTCTTTAATCCGCATCTTAGAGAATAAAATGTCATGGAAATTGGATTATAATTTCTGACTAAATTCACTTTGAAATCGTTGTATACGAAAATATGATTTTTTTCATTAAGTACAAAACATCCATACATCTTTAGAGATGGGAGATATTATGTTCCGACTTTCATTCAGTTTCCAAGGTCATTTATTGTGAAAAGAAGGGAAGAAAAACGCTTCAAATGGGTCTAAAGCCGGATCGCAAACTAAACACAGGGAAGAGGCATGAAAACTGGCTCTTAACTATGTTTATAGCATTAAGGAAATTACAAGTAATGAGAAAAGTATTTGTAGAAATAGCTTATAGTCTGGAAAGTAAGCATAAAAAGCTAAAGTAAATAGAATCGTAATTTCATATAACCTTTGTTCAGTTTAGATTCAATTTACGTAAATTTATCAGCCAATTGACATGAAAGGCAAACAGAAAAATGACCAATTCAAAATCGTGTGTGTTAGGCAGTGAATAGAGTAAACTACCTTAGAAATGATTAAGGCAAGTGCATGTATATGCATGTGCGTATGTATACATGTATATACTTGAATACGTATGCGCGCACACACACACACACATATATATAAATATGTGTATATATATCTATATATGTAGATATATAAATGTGTGTATGTATATTGTGCATGTGTGCATGTTTATACACATATTACTATAGATATATATATATATATATACATATATATATATATATATATATATATATATATATACATATATATGTATATACATTTATGTATGTACATATATATGTACATACATAAATATGTATATATATATATATATATATATATATATATATATATACATACATATATATATATATATATACATGTATACGTACATACACACACATACACACGCACACATATATAGATACAAACAGATGCAAACTTACTTACGTACACGTATGCTTAGGTAGACAATCGTGTTTATACATAAGCATTGAAGCTATATAATAAAAATACAAATAATCAAACACATAGATAATTCTGAATTTGAATGTCTTTTCCCTCCAAAACTCAATTTCTTCTAAACTAATACAAATAGACACAGCTATACACACATACACATATGTATATAATTATATCCAATGTAGAATTAATGCATATGCCTCAACAAACGACTAGGCACGAGATAATATGTTTCAATAATTGAGTTTTCTGACCGCACCATATATTATCTACTGTTCAGAGAAAATGGAGTCAGTATAGTAAAATTGTGTCTGAACGGTAAATACGTACGTTAAACATATATAAATACCAATTAAATTTTACATTCAAAATTATATTTCAAATCGGAAACTTATATCTCAGGCAACGAAAGGCAGAAGTCAATATTTGTTAAGCTTTCAGTAGCGTATTAGGATTTTCCTTTCGATTCGTCTACATACTGAAACAATTTATCTCATAGGATGTGGTGCCTTAGATGTTGTAAACGTTGAATATGATATGAATATCATTTATGCTAAAATATATTACTCATTTTCTTCACCCTCCGGAGTTACAAGAGCTAGTTTCGCAGGCATATCCCCGACGCTACTATGATGCTTTCAATATTTAAATACTTGATTCTTTCAAGTCTTGAAAATTTATATATAATTGTTGAATATTGTTCACCCAAATACGTTTAATACTGAGCGCTGTATTGATATCTGCCAGGGTTTTTAATCGCTTTTTTTTTCGTTTATATATATATATATATATATATATAT
>NC_068981.1:149615107-149616172 GCF_001194135.2 Octopus bimaculoides
ATACAAGGGTACATAATGGACTAGGAAACATCCGGGCTACATATGTTGCATAGCAAGCGGAAGCCCAGAAGTGGTAAAATCCCAACGAGGTGTATACCGCCGGCTACACTTCAGCCCAAGGATTTTGTGATGCGATTAAAGATTGCATGTACCTGCTCGCGACAATGTAACTTTTAATCTATTCAAGATATCAGTACCCTAAAAAGTAGCCGGCGGTTTACATCTCACTTGGATTTTACCACTTCCGAGGTTCCACTCGCTATGAATCATTTGTATCCCCAATCTTTCCTACTCTATTCCGTGATTTTTGTATTCTTATTCGCTTACCCAGCAAACCTGGTCGACTACTGTGGAATGTAAAAGTTTTTTTTTTTCTTCTGGTTATCGTTCTTCGATACGAAAACAAATCCACAACGTTTCGTCTCAATAAACCACTATTCTTCTTGAAAGCTGTATTTTTATATTTACTACGGATTGCTTGAAGCTAACTTTCTTCCTATACCTCAATCCTTGAATCTTTCACATCACGTTGAATGCACCGGTTATCATCCGAGCACCCGAAGTTAAGAACGTCGAGCCTAGTCAGTACTTAGATGGGTGACCGCTTGGAAAACCTAGGTGCTATAAGCGTCTCACACTTTTAAGCGCAGGAGTGGTTGTGTGCTAAGAAGATTGCTTTCCAACCACATGTTTCCGGGTTCAGTCCCACTGCGTTACACCTTGGGCAAGTGTCTTCTGCTATACCCTCGGGCCGACCAAAGCCTTGTGAGTGGATTTAGTAGCCGGAAACTGAAAGAAACCCGTCGTATACACACACACACACACACACACACATATATATATATGTATATATATACATATATATGTATGTATTTGTGTATCTGTTTTTGTCCCCCGACCATCGTTTGACAACCGATGTTGGTGTGTTTACGTCCCCGTAACTTAGCGTTTTGGCAAAAGTGACCGATAGAATAAGTACTAATCTTTCAAAAACTTGGGGGTCGGTTTTTTCAACTAAAGGTGGTGCTCCAGCATGGCCACAGTAAGAATGACTGAAACACGTAA
>NC_068981.1:149616817-149618837 GCF_001194135.2 Octopus bimaculoides
TATATATATATATATATATATATTACACTCACATACATATCATAATCGTTTCTTAGACAGTGCGATCTCAGGTTTCGTGTAAACAAGTAATCTTCAGCAAATCAAAATGTATTTAATAGCATTTTCACATCATCTACATGTGACCAGTCTTTCATTAATCCACATTCTCAAGCTAAAGTTTTGGAAAACAACTTTAAGAAATTGATATTGCAAATTTTCTGTGAAATGTATACAAAAATAGGAGTCTTTATTGATGGCGAGAGATTAATTACTTTCTTCTTCGGAAAATCACTTTTAAATTTCCATATCATCGAGTGCATGCTCGTTTTGAAATCTATTTTTATGTTTCTTTCTGGGCATGTTTGGAATCTGACTAAAAAGAAAAAAAAGATGACGACAAAAAATATCTCATGCATAAAGCATGAGCTAATCATCCAAAAGCATACATGATAAATTGGGGAAATATTTCAGAAATCAGAGTCTGTGGAAGTTGTAATTATTTCTCATTTCCTCAGTAAAGTATTTATAAGACATGAAAATCACTCTAACTGTTTCCTTTTCCTTTGCATTCAATCATTGCTGAAGAACATTAATTATGGATAATGAAGTAAATAAAATGTTTGGCACCTGTTATGACAACAGCCTCTCTAATAATTTATTTGTTAGTTAAATTATACCTAAAACATACCTGCTCAGCTCCGTCGGTTTTATGAAACTATAAATAAAGCGTTTGATTACCAACATGTCTTAGTGTTTTAGGGGGTTTCGGGCTCTAATAAGGAAAATTACGCCTGAGAAATTTCCATTCATAAGGTTATTGTTTATTTCGGATGCTATATTGGTCTTCTTTACAGAGAATACTCTTTTATGAATATTAGAAGGTGATTGTCAATTTAGTATAGCTTCTTTAACTAATGTTGATGATAGCTCAAAAACACACAACTATTATTTTTTTTACCTTATTATTCGTTACTTATACTGTACTATATTATTTCCGTTTGATCAGAGGAATTACATATTATCCATAGAGGATTACGTAACTGGTTGAATCGATTTAATATATGACTGTTTGTGAATGTATAAACAGCTAGTGGATCGATTCTAAAGGTTGACAATAAAAACACAGGAAATAAGAATTTCATGTATTATTATTTTTCCATTTTCATTCTACGGTGGCATTCTTATAAAAATTCTGTATTATTATTAGTCTCGTCCAGATTTCCGTCGCCAGTTTGAGCAGAAACACACACGCACACATACACACACACACACACACACGCACACACACGCACGCACGCATACGCACGCACGCATACGCACACGCATACGCACACACGTACGCACGCACACGCACTCTCACACACACAAACACACACACACACACACACACACACACACACACTAAGGCACGCATAAGCTTTCGATAATTATTTTAATATAATAAGAATTGACGGTCAACTATTATGTTTATGCTTACATGTTTACTGGTCCAGAAAACTAGTAGATCCCCCATTCGTTTATCGTAATTTTGAAAAATGAAAGAAGTATAAAATAATCCGCATTATTTATGGGATGACCCAATAAATTTCTGACTATATATACAAGTATACAATATATATTCCCTTATTCAACATAATACGTTAGAAATTTAGTTTGGGTGTTATTAATAGGAAGTAGTACTTTGACTCGGTATTCTGTAGATGAATGAAGTTGTCTTATAAAACATGTCTGGGATAGATTTTTAAACCAGATCCTACGAAGTACAAGTTTCCTTTTGTAAGGTCGAGTATTTACGATAAATTGATTAATGAAGAAATAGACTGCCAA
The DNA here is from genome assembly GCF_001194135.2 of Octopus bimaculoides. Lineage (NCBI taxonomy): Eukaryota > Metazoa > Mollusca > Cephalopoda > Octopoda > Octopodidae > Octopus > Octopus bimaculoides. Next base: position 149,618,645 of record NC_068981.1, read on the forward strand.
AGAAATCACTCGAATATTCATATATCTTCTACCGTTATTTTCGTCAGGTACTTATCTTAAAAGTTAAAAGATATGATACAGAAGCGGAGCATAATCGTTAATACCTATCCCTGCTTCTCTTTATACAGACACACAAAACTCACATACAGATAAGACAGAAATATGAAAAGCGAATAAAAAACAGAGAGAAAGA
>NC_068981.1:149618998-149619673 GCF_001194135.2 Octopus bimaculoides
AATAGAAAACAAGAAAGAAAAATAAAACAGAAAATAGGAGAAATAATTTTATTGAAATAGCTATATGATATATCTGCAAGATTTATTGATTTTAATGCTAACTTGGCCTTTCACTTAAAGAAGGAAAAAGAATTAAACTGAAATGTAACAATATAAGGAATTCAGCTTTAAAAGAAAACTTTAAATGAAATAGAGAGGAATATAACCGCAGCAGCAGCAACAGAATAACAACTGCATGAATTATTTAAAAAAGCAGTTAATGAAAATACAAGATATACTCGACAGTATCTTACAGAAAAAAATAGATTTTGTAAGTTCGCAGCTTCTAAACCAGATGACGGATTTTTAAGTGAAACACGCAGTCATTTGGAGAGCTATTTAATAGTTTTGTATGTGTATACACTCATAGCATTGTCATTTCAATGCGTCCATATGCATGCATGGATGTGTGTATGTATGTATATACGTACGTATGCATGTATGTATACATACATACATATGTGTATGTATTTATGTATGCTTGTATGCATGCATGTATGCATATGTTTATATGAGTATAATCATAGGTGCATATATACGGACATAAACATGTACGTATATATACATTTATGCAAATTTACATACATACATACATATATCCATACATACACGCATATATATATATATATATATATA
>NC_068981.1:149620619-149624370 GCF_001194135.2 Octopus bimaculoides
ATATATATTAGGCTGTATTACTCCATCTTTAAAAAAACATTCATCTTTCACTGTGATAAACTGTCCGAAAGCTTCAATTACCTCTTCTCTATTTAAGAAGGTTTTATTGCTTATAAAAAGCTCAAAATGCTTAAATAAGTGATGATCAGTAGGAGAGATATCAGGGGGAATAGGGAGGGTGTTGCAAAATCTCATAATTTAGGATTTGCAACTTTTGGACTGTAGCTTGATGAGTGTGAGGATGTGCATTGTCATGGAACAAAATCAGGCCATCTCTGTTTACTTGACTGGGTTGCTTCTTTTGCAAATTCTCATGCATACAATCAATTTCCTGGCAATACGATTTTGCTGTTACCGTTTTTCCTTGTTGTAAAAATGAATAATGAATAACTCCCTTCGCAGACCACCATAGAGTGACCACTAACGTTTTAGGATGCAATGGTGGGTTTGGGTAGTGTTTAGGTGACTCTCCTGCATCTAATCACTGTCCTGTTCTCCTGCTGTTGTCAAAGACTATCCATTTCTCATCACATGTAATGATTTGATGCAAAAATAGTTCTTTTCCAGTCGAATAAGCAATAAAGAACACATTTCAAGGAGTCTGTTTTTCTTTTTTAATTTCGTTCAGTTGATGTGGAACAAACCTATCCGTTTTCTTGACTTTTCCAATATTTTACAGGTGTCCAAAGACAGTTGTGTAAGATGTTTGGAGTATGAGATGTAAGTTTTCGAACCTTTGTTCTCGGATTTTGTTCAACAAAAGCATTTAATCCATCATGCCAAATAACTGATTTCGACCTGCCCCTTGGTTTACTTTAAAGGTTATCATCTCCTGAACGAGAGCTTTAGAACCATCTCTGAAAGTTCTGTAGAGCTTCTGCGCCAAAATGACCCAGTTTGTACCCATACTAAAAAATCAGTCAACATAGTTTGGTTGTTATCATTTTCATAAGGTATGTGGGTACGAATTTTGTATACCAATATTATTGGGAAAGAAAAAGAGTTAAGATTAAATGCAAGGGATACAAAACTGAGATTTGGAATGACTGAAATAACAAGTAATTAAAAATGCGACATTTCATTTGAAACAACCTAATATATATATATATACATATACAAAGCACACAAATATGCATGCACACAGACAGACATACAGGGTGCGGTGACTAAATTGTCGTCTAAATTACGCAAAAATGAAAATAACGCATTTTAACAGATATATTTATCAAAATTAAATAAAACTATCTTGAAATACTAAAGAGTAAATCTATTCAATAAAATCGCCATTGGTTTCAACCATGGCCTCCAGACAACTTCGGAATCTCCTGCAACTCTTGTGAATGTCTCCTTGTTTAAATAGGCGAATGCTGCCATAATCCTTGCCTACAGTTCATTTTTGGTGTTACAAGGAGTTTTGTTAATCTCTCGCTCGACTGCACCCAACACATAATAAAAAAGGGGTTTGCAGTCTGGGGCGTTACGTAGCTATATGTCAGGGATGATGTGGTCGAAGAAATTGTTTGACAACCACGACTGGGTTATCCTGCTTGTGTGGTATGGTGCAGATTTTTGTTGTCAGACATAAGTTCTTCCAGTAGCCACCTCTTAAACCAGGGCAGTACTACCTCCTCCAGCTACATGATGTAGACCACCGTGTTGAGTATGAGGCAGTATGGGATGATGGATGGAGGCAAAACACCGCCATCACTAGTGATCACTCTAAACATGATGATGTTGACTAGTTGTTTGATTTTTATCACTCTCGGTATATGTCCTCAGATTACACGGTCCTCAGATTGACTCCCAAACACTGAAATGTTCGCAATGGGGCTTCCAGCGCAAAATGACAATCAGTACAGAATAAATTGCGTCATGGTGCTGTTCTTCTCATAGACGGTGTCGAACACACTCTACTATACCGTGTAGACGACAAAATAAAAAAACGAACAATGCGCATGCGGGAAGTTAAAAATATACTGTGGCGGCAGTTTACCTATTACACCGTGTATATATGTATCTATGCGAATATATATAAGTGAATATATATATATATACATATATATAATTCAGGTTGTGGAGATAAGAATATATATCCAGACGATATACATACATATATATATATATACTGAGTTAAACGGTGTGTGTGGCACCTCATGTAGTGCTATGTGTAGTGACGCTATTGAAGATTGTGTGTGGGTATGTGGATGATGTGTGGTGTGGGTGCTGAGAAGTGATCAGCGCTAGTGTGTGTGGACTGGTGTGCGGTTGGTATCAAATGAAGTAAGGAAGTGAAATTGGTGTCAGATGAAGGGAATAACCGGTAGAGCGGAAATGGCGCGAGACCGGGGTGTCATTGCCAAGTCTGATGTCTCGAAGGTGCTCCTCAAACCACTTAGCCAAGCGGCGTTCCGTCTGACCGATGTACAGGGAAGGACAGAGAGAGCAGTAGATGCAGTAAATGACGTTACTAGAAGTGCAGGTAAAGGTGATGTGATATGGACGATGATGGGTGACTGTGAAGATGGTAGTATCAGCATGGGCGGGAGCAGGGGAACGAGCGAGGCTGGGAGGTGGGGTTAGGGAAGAAACTGTGGACCGGTAAGTCCCGCAGGTTATGGGCTTTGGCTCGTTTGAAGGAGGGAAGGGTTAGGTTGGGGAAGATGTGCAATGTGGAACAGTGAGACTGGAATCGCCGGAAGGCTCGGAGAACGATGCGTCGGAGGGGCAGGGTAGAGGAGTGGTAGGTGAGGGGAAATGGGACACTGGAAATGGCGGGGTGGGTACGAGGTGAAACAGCATAGGCACGGTCCACGGATCGTGCCCCGGCAAGAGCAGTGTGGATAGTAGTGAGGGGATATCCACGTAGGATGAAGTGGCGAGCCATGAGTTGTGACGGGGTCTCAAAGTCATGGTTATCACTGCAGAGCCACCGCGGACGGAGGAATTGTGATTAAGGGATGGAGAGCTTGGTGTGGGTTGGGTGGGAGGAGGAGAAATCAAGGTAGGAGTGTGAGTCGATGTGTTTGCAGTGGATGGCTGTAGTGAGAACGGAGATATATATTGTGGCAAAAATGTCGAGAAATTCGACGGAAGAGTTAGAGATAGTGTAGAAAAATTGGAGAGTAGTAGGGAAGGACTGGACAAAAGAGCGGAAGGAGTCTAGTTGTTCGCGGGAGTGGAAGGTCGTGCCCGATACAGTCATCGGTACAACGACCGTATAGTTCTGGAGTGGGACCAGTGAATTTTGAGAATATTTGGGCCTCAACGTAGTCAACGAACAGGTTCGTATAGTTGGAGCCCATTCTCATTCCCATGACCAACTCCGAGATTATTGGTAATATTCCCTCGCGAACGAAAAGCAGTTGAGGAAGAGAAGACATTCGACCAGACGAAGAAGTGTAGAGTGTCAGGTTGAGGGTCAGGTCAAAGGTCTAGAAAGTTTTTGAGCGCAAGAAGTCCTTCGCTGTGTATGATCATCGTATGTAAACTTTTGATGTCAAGAGTGAACAAACATTTAGAGTGGCTAGAAGAGAAGGAGAAAGAGTTAAAGAGACGGAGAGCATGGTTAGTGTCATGTATGTGGGAGGAGAAGGAAGCCATTTGGGGAGCAAGGACGCGGTCGAGTGTATCTATACACATACATATAGATGTAGAGTTACGCATTCATCATGCATACATACATTCATACATACATACATACATACATACATACATACATACATACATACATACATATATATATATATATATA
>NC_068981.1:149624488-149625633 GCF_001194135.2 Octopus bimaculoides
ATACACATGTAATATTTATCGAAAACATTGTGTACATATGTAACTTCTCGAAATTTTTCATTATCGATCTTCAGCCAACTGGTAGTACCTTTGAATCTTACATGCACAACAAAGATATGTGCACAGACCACACTGAAAGGAATGGGACAGAAAAATAAAGACTCCATTTCAAGACGTATATCAATGTGTAAATATTAACAAATATTTTTATGGAAAATATTCCACACATATATTTTTCTATATAAATTTATAAAAATGCGCAAATATGTGAAAAATACTGAATAACATAAGGAAATATTTTTTAGGGAAAATCGTAGCTATATGATAATTTTTGTCAATATGAAAAATTATGTTAGGAATAAAGGGTAAAGTAGTTCAGAAGCTGGGTGTGGTTAATGATTGAAGGTATAAAGATATTAGTATTGTGTATATACCATATATTATTGTTATTTACGTATTTCAGGAAAATGCTTAATGCTTCTTGGAGTGTGAGGCTTGCGCTTCTTGGATATCAAGTGAGGAATAGGAAATGTGTGTTAATGGTATTCTTCTTAATTTTTAGGTTGGTAAGATTGAGTTCGTCACGTATGTTACCTTTTAGCATATACGAATTCGAATAGAGATAAAACAGACACAAAACAGAAAATTAAAAAAATCGATAAGCGAACGCATACACATATACCTGGTTATATGTAGTTACTTGCACTTGCACACAAGTCAGTACAGACACACAGAAGAATATCACATATCATATGAAATGACTACTTCCATTTCTTAACATATGAAGGCAAACAACAATTTGTCAATACCATATGCATATTCTTTTGCAACTTCTCACACTCACAATAGACATGCATAAATAAAGCAAACGGAAAAAATGTCACAAAAAAAAAAAGCAGAAACAGCACAGAGAAAGTCACAATCTCGGTTAGGAAAAAGGTAAGAGGGAAAATAACGTTTTCTTTAATTATCATGAATAATAGTAATTATAAAATGGAATTAAACAATATTTTGAAGGCGTTTTTTATTTACAATATATGAACTGCACACAATGATATATATTATATTATATATATATATATATTATGTTATATATATATTATGTATATACATACATACATACATACATACATATATATATATAT
>NC_068981.1:149625910-149626896 GCF_001194135.2 Octopus bimaculoides
TATGTATGTATATCATATATTTATATATATTTATATATATGAGATTTCAGTGATTACAAAAGTTATACAAATAAAGAGACGATCCGAAGTATACATTTAATATAGAATAAAGTATTGTGTAAAGAAACCCACTATAAAAACCCGTTTCTTCTATAATGCAATAAAAAGGATAAAATAAATTCAAAACAACTGAAGTCCACCAACGCACACCTGCGTTCGCAGCAACAGAAGAAATTAAAATAAAGAAATTATGCTAACAACGACAACAAGCGAAGTAAATATATAAACACGAAAGTTAAAAGTACACATAATTGCTATAGAGATGTAGCAATCGTAAAATCAGAGTTTAAAAAACAAAATTCCAAGCATCTGAAAACATGGCTACAGATCGATTGGGGTAAAAAAAATATTTTTGGAAACACATAACATATTTCTAAAATATGTGTTTGAGAAAAGACATAAGTTGGAAGAGAAACAGAAGTGAAATATAGAGTAACAAGAAAAGTTGAGGATGCTTATAGGCTTTCTTAATTATGACTACCTGAAAATATCTATCTATCTATCCATCTATCTCTCTATATAGACAAATATAATTGTATGTATGTATATACAAACAAATGACAGGAAAATGATGAGCTAACCCCAGCCAGAATCGAACCTACAAACCAACGCTAGCAGGGCACCTTTCTCATGCATTTATATATGCGTATTATACTGACTCTTCCATAGTAGCTTTCTCTCCGAAACTTACAAAGCTTTTACTTCTGTTTACAAATATTATATTTAGTATTAGACACTTTAAGCATATATTAACAAAATTTGGTTGAAATTGCTGGGTGAGCGTTTGGCCCAACCATGTTAGCGTTGATTTGTGGGTTCGATTCTTGGTGGGGTTATATATATATATATATATATATATACATATATATATATGTATGTATGTATGTCGTATGCATGCATGTATGTGTATATTATATGTTGTATAT
>NC_068981.1:149627143-149639170 GCF_001194135.2 Octopus bimaculoides
AAAGTGAAAGATGCAGTGAACTTGCAGTGGTTTATCCAACGTTTCGGATTCAATCCTTCGTCAGAGGGTAGGGAAAAAGAGAAGTTGAAGAACGGCAAACAGAGTTTACATCATCTCAGCTTGAACTGATAATGGACGCAAAATAATAGGGGCTACTAACGTGAAAAAAAGTTATATGAAAGGGCGTGCAGAAAGGAGGAGGAAAAAGTAATGGAGAGAGTAGAGGTAAGTAAATATGGAAATGTTGCAGAGAGAGGGTGTAAGGAGGATTAAAAAGGGTAAAAAAGAATTAGGAGGAGGTGGAAGGATGAAAGGAAAAACGTTAATTCATACGTGTCGATGACATAGTGCCAATATTAAATATGAAACGTTGCTCCTTTCGTTTCCTAGAGAATGGAGGTCCATGGAGCAAGGTCATGTCACACACTGAAAAATCTGCAGTAGAATGATTCACAGTGTTGAAGTGGGTGGCGATAGGTTGGTCTGGCATAAGTAGCATTATGCTTCTGACGTGTTCGTGAAAGCGATCCCCAAGGCGCCACCCTGTTTCTCCAATGTAAAGAGAACCACAGAATTTGCATGTTATGCAATATATGAGATTCGCTGAAGTGCAACAGAACTGGTGTGTTATGTGAAATTGCTTTTGGGGCCCGAAAGTGTCTTTTTGTTGATGTAGGGGCATGTGTTACATCGGCGGCGAGAACATTTAAAGGTTCCTGGATGTGCAGTGCTGAGAGCTGTGAAGCTTCTAACAAGGAGATTTCTAAGACTTTATCTTTTTCAAAAGACAAGAGAGGTGGCGTGGGAAAGGTAGGGGTGGTTGTTGGGCCAGAAAGAAGAATGCGAAAGTTGTGGGTGAGTCTGTATTTTAGAGGGAGGATGGACAGGTGGTAGGTGAGAGAGAGAGTGGAATATTGAAGGTGGAAGTGCGCGAAGACGGCTGAAGAGCTTCGGTGTGGTTGATGACTCGGGCTTGGTGGAGTGCCGGGTCGACAACTGATGTAGGCTACCATCGATTTAGAAAAAAAAACTGTTGCATCGTTTTGCAATGGGATTCGAAATCCGAATAGATGCTGCAAAGTTGTCGAAGGCGAAGAAATTGAGAGAAAGGGATGGCAGATTTAATGTGTTTGTAGTGAAAGTAGAAGTGGGAGTCAGTAGGTTTATAGTAGACAGAGGTGGAGAGGTGAGTAGTGTGTATTTTGACGGAGATATTCAGGAAGCAAACAGTAGTATCAAATATGGTGTATATGTATAAGTATACATATATATTTATTTATATATACGTATATATATATATGTAAGTTTATGAATTTGTGTTGCAATATTCCTGATGTGAAACTGTGTATTGAAACAGATATTATTGCATTTCGGGATGGTAATTTGTTTTTCCAAATAAACACATGCACTATATATTCCCATTATTTACATTATCTACATTTGACGGATATTCGTCCTCATCTTGTTTGTTGTTAACACAACGTTTCGGCTGATATACCCTCCAGCCTTCGTCAGGTGTCTTGGGGAAATTTCGAACCTGGGTTCTCATTCCTATCGATGTTACTATTATTATTATTATTATTATTATTATTATATTATTATTATTATTATTAATCAGGTCGCTGCCGTGAATCGAACTCGGAACCTTGGGGTTAGTAGCCCGCACTCTTAACCACTACGCCATATGCCCAAGACACCTGACGAAGGCTGGAGGGTATATCAGCCGAAACGTTGTGTTAACAACAAACAAGATGAGGACGAATATCCGTCAAATGTAGATAATGTAAATAATGTAAATAATTCCTCATCTCTTAAATATAGAACTGCACTATATATTCGTTCTTCACTCGGTTATTATTGTTCTAATTCCACCTCATATCCATTGTCCAGAAGTCTTTCGTCGCTCATCTGTGATCTCTTCCGCAACACTTTCCGTCTTCGTGTGTGCTCTTGCTCCGCTAATTCCATCCTGTTCTTCTATCATGTGTATCCTTATATGCGCATACGTTTGCGTCTTTATTCGTGTGTGTGTGTGTGTGTGTGTGTGTAAGCGCGCGTGTGTGTCTGCGTCATTGTTCTTAGTAAAACTATGACCTTCCTCTCAGCCCAGTCTCCTATCTCGTTGCCACTGCTACTGTCCTTAAACTCGAATTTTGGTACCGTTCCCGTATCTCTCTGTGCTTGTGTTCAACCACACTGTTGCCATTGTTGTAGTTATTGTTGCCGTTATTGGTCGAGTTGTTGATATTGATGCAGCCGTCTGTTAAGATACTGTATGTCTGTTTGTGTGTGTATGTGATTTCAATTCCTATACACTTTTTATCCGTGCCCTTTATACAATTATATTTTTATCTATCTCTATTCCTTATATTTATCACAGGTTTGTGCATATATGTCTGTTGTGTGTGTATTACACTGTATCTGTTTTCGTTTTCTTCCTTCACATCTTTAGTTGTCATGTTGTGTGGTGGTGGGTGTAATTTTCCATGCGTGTTTTCTGTTAAGTTTAGGTCTGTCTATTTCTATGTGTGTCACCTCTGTGATCTAAGTTTAGTGTCAATTCTATGCGTTGCTAATACCTTAACTTCTGTAGTGGGACACGAACGGTCTATTTTGTCGTGCTTTGCCCATTTAATCCAACTGGAAGGATGCATACAGCAACTTCCGCCCATCAGTTTTGCGTGCCTGACATTGACAGCAAGGAAGCAACATCCCTTTCTACAATGTGGTACCTCTTTTATGTTCACCACCAACTTAATCAGTTGCGGATTTGACGGCCCTAGTGGCAACATCAATCTTTCTGCTATGAGACCATTACAGCATTCCCAACCATCGTCGCACCACGCATCTCACTTACATTAATTTTCATCCTGCATGATATGTCTCCACTGAAATACATAGTAAGTAACAGGAAATTCCTTCATGTCTCGCTAAACATTTCTCATTCTCCCATACCACTAAACACATTGTTTAACTCTTACACGCCAACCTAAGTGGTATTCTTTTTACTTCAACATTTGTGGATTACACTAAAGAAATAGATTACTATATTGTATTAACATCATGCTCCCTGATATATACTGTTACTCATACTTCATTACACGTTAAATTGGTGACTACCAATCCCCTACGTTTGCGTCTGTATTCGTGTGTGTGTGTTTAAGCGCGCGCGTGTGTGTCTGCATCATTGTTCTTAGTAGAACTATGACCTTCCTCTCAGCCCAGTCTCCTATCCCGTTGCTATTGCTACTGTCCTTAAACTCGAATGTTGGCACCGTTCCAGTATCTCTATGTATTTCTACACATTGTTCCATTACTAAATTGGTGACTTCCCGACTTTGGAATATTTCTATAGGAAATATTCCCCAAAGTAAAAATTAATACTCTCAACTCGAGCAATGTAAAACTTCATTTGCTGCATTCTACTTTGTGTGTACGTCTATCTGTTTTCCAAGATGGCTACCCATCTTGTCGACTCGTCTTTTCCATGCATAACCTCGTGGTGTTTTACGTATGCGCACCGGTGCCAAATGCGTATGCCTCACCTCTCTTCGGTTTAATTTTTCCCACCCGCTGCCATTTGTCGCACCATTGAAGAAGATTTGTAACATGAGATGAGAAATGGATCCAATACAACAACTGAAAACGTTCAGCACAATGGTTGAACAAAGATGAATCACCAAAGCACAGTCTAGAAAGCAAAATTCATCAAAAGAATTTGATGGTGTGTGTTTGGTGGTCTGGCGCATGTGTGATCCATTATGATTTCATTAAGCCTGGCTCATCAATCCCGGCCGAAGTATACTGCAGCCAACTGGACCAGATGATGCAGAAACTTACAAAAAAAAAAGCCTAGATTAGTCAACAGACCCACTACTATTTTATTGAAGACAACGCCAGACTACACATCGCAAAAATGACATTGGTGAAACTACAGGAGCTGGAGTTGGAAGTTCTCCATCATCCACCATACTCACCTGATCTTGCCTCCACTAACTACCACCTCTTCCAGAATTTGGATAACATTTTGATAGGAAAAAGATTCAATTACGACGATGCTGAGAAACAGGCCTTCCAAGATTATATTGACTCTAGATTGCCATGCTTTTACAGTTCCAGGCTGGACATGCTACCACTGAAATGGCAAAAATGTATTGACAATATGAGTGCATACTTTGATGAATAAAACTATTCCTTGTATTTACAAAACATTAGTAAACTATTTTTATTTTCTACAAATTTCATACATTTCTTCCCTAGCAATTCATATATTTCAATAAATCCCCCTATGCATATTCTGCTGAATCTGCGAACTCGTAGTTATTTAAGCATATCAACTGCACCGATCTCACCGCGCTCTTCAAAGAGAATTTGTGAACGTCATGAGCGCTGCTCTCTCGTTCAGTTCAAGCCATACGTCACCACCAGGTTCACTTGCAGCGTATTATTTCATTATTTTGTACTATGTAAGTATTTCTATGATTTAGCTACAGAGTATCTAAGCGATTGTTATCTCCAGCAATTATCGTGAAAAATTTACCCCCTTTTATTTTCAAAAAGTAAAAGAATACTCATGCTCTATTATTTAATTATAACAGCGAAAAACTGAAAACTCTCTCTAACTGCGGCTTTAGAAAATCTTTACATCTTTGTAAATTGTATAATCGTCTCTGTCAGTCGGTTTTATAAGGATATACGTAAATGTTGAATGAGGATGTTTTAAACGATGGCGGTGACGAAAGCGTTAGTATATTTACATTTATACACACTATTTTATGACATATTTCAGCTGGTTTTTGATATCGTTTGAAAGTCAACTAATATCACAGGATTTAGTACAAGAAATGTTTATCTATGGGCGCCATTTATACGGCAAGGAAAGTTGTGTTGTGAAAGTCATTTACTAGTTGAAAGTAGTTTAAGTATACCTATGTGTGTGTGTGTGTATATATATATATATATATATATATATATATATATATATATATCTGTGTGTGTGTGGGGGGCGTTGTGAGTGTTTATTGAGCGAAAACACCTAAAGCTCCAGCAGTGGTTGGTGGTACTCTTTCACTACAACTTTCTCTTTCTTCCTGTTTCTGTTGTACCTGTATTTCAAATGCCCAGCCTTGTCACACTCTCTGTCACGCTGATATTCCCCGAGAACTGCGTTAAAGGTACATATAACGGTGGCGTGCTCAGCCACTTGCACGTTAATTTCACGAGCAGGCTGTTCCGTTGATCGGAGCAACTGGAACCCTCGTCGTCGTAACCGACGGAGAGCTACGACGATATGTTTGTGTGTATACATGTATATATACATATACATATATATAGTGAATATATTAACTTAGGTACGTATACACACATACACATATATGTATGTATGTATGTATGTATGTATGTATGTATGTATGTATGTATATATGTGATGCCAAACGTTTTGCTTTTTCATTTTTACTACTTCATACATGCATATATATATGTATATATATATATATACGCGCATACTTGAATTATATTGGCGAAATGAGAGAGACGTTCTTAATTTAATTGAAAATTTACAAACAACTTGCTCAAGTGATATTAATCGAAATGTTTCAAAGGTTATGCGGAGAACATGCGCGTCGCTTCGGGCCTTCTTCTCGATGGCCTCCCAGCGTACAGGGTTCTGTTGCTGATGTGAGCACCCCCTTTCACTTGATAGTTTGTTTAGAACCAGCCGCACCAGGTGCATTTATCAATTCAGTTTAGTTTGACTCCTGGGCGATTTAGTTCGTGTTTAAAGGTCAGATGACTATAACGTTCCAGCTTCTTTCCCGGTCGCCAGTAGGTTTCAGGTATCACCAAGAGAGAATGCAAGCCGTTTCAGTGCATTCCTTTCGATTGATTTACACTAAACTGGGTTACTTAGTTTACAAAACTGATTCTAGTTTCGCGATTCGATTTTAACTCTAACGGGTTCTTCGGCGGAGATTTGCTGCAGCTTGTTTTCATTGGTATAAGTTTGACCTCGTGCTTTGGTGCGATCATTTTTGCAGGTGAGTTGTTATTTTTCTACCTTTTTTTTATGGAGGGGATGTTATTCGTTGATAATGAACACATATTTTAATTTGCTTTATAATAAATATGAGCGCTCGACCTTTAACCCTTTTGCGGTCGATAAATATTTTGTCACTCAAACAGAGAGGGCGATTCTTCTTCTTCTTCTTCTTCTTCTTCTTCTTCTTCTTCTTCTTCTTCTTCTTCTTCTTCTTCTTCTTCTTCTTCTTCTTCTTCTTCTTCTTCTTCTTCTTCTTCTTCATCTTCTTCTTCTTCTTCTTCTTCTTCTTCTTCTTCTTCTTCTTCTTCTTCTTCTTCTTCTTCTTCTTCTTCTTCTTCTTCTTTTTCTTCTTCTTCTTCTTCTTCTTGATCGTTCTATCTCTAAGTAATACACTCTGTTCATACCTGGAGTCGTATGGTCTCAACCAGATTTATAAAGCCAATACAAGCCGTAGATTATAACACTGTTCTCACAGCTCAGTAACAAATCTACTGCCCTATCGCAAACACATCAAAATATACATACATGTGTTCATGTATATATACGCCACATCATGTATATATATGCCACATCAAAATATACATACATGTGTTCATGTATATATACGCTTAAGTTTAGAAACGAGAAATATAAGTCAATACATGGTGTGATTTATTGTTATTGAGAATCAGTCGATGATTCCTTCTGTAACTAATCGGAGTTTCAAACACAGCTGGTCTGAGAATAGCCAGCAGACTGTTGAGGCTGTGCCCGCATAAGGTCGACCACCATTGTTAATGGTTGAGCACCTGTTCGGTGGTAGGTCAGAAACATTCTGACTAGACTGCTTCTACGGAAACTTACTGGTACTTTGCAGACACAGCTTCAACTATTCATCAAAAAATTGCCAGCCTGATCATTGCCTAAAATACGGACATACAAAAATAGCTAAAGAACAAATAATTTTTAATCAACTGATATTTTACTCGTATGTTAGGGTTTATATCTTTTAGATTACTATTACTGTTGTCGTGGTTGCTTCATTTACTCTATAGAACATTACCACAATTGGCTCTTTCAATATATCGATTGAAAAATCTGATAAAGAATTAATACAAATAGAAACTAAAATATGCAAAGTCTTCAATGAAGCTAACAGAGCATTGAAAAACAAAAAGAAAACCAAGTGGAATCCGTGATATCAAAAGATTCTGGCAATAGAAAATTCACCGAATAATGGAGACATTAGACGAATTACCGAATAAAGTAAAACAAACATAATACAAACTGGGATTATATTTACATTCCATAGAGATTTGGTATTAATTGTAGACAGTAGACTACCGATATAGTTATTTATAGAATTTGAGTTTAATACATAACTTTCATGCGTTCTAAAGCATACAGAATTTTGACTTTACTTCTAGGACCGCTGTGAAGTGGATATAAGTACTATGTAACTATTAAACCAGCAGTAGGTAGTGGTTAATTTGTTTCGAAACTGCACCAGTCTAGTACACACCCTGCAATCTGAATGATATTTAAAATGATATTTACATGCCGCACTATTAAGCAAATAACCAATTTTCCGTAAAGGTTGTGCTTCACCATACGCAAAACATACTTCCAACCAACTGGATTAGAAGAGAGGATGTTGACACTATGGTTAATGAACACTGTGACATCTCTACGACCCATAGCAAATTTTTTCATTTCATTTTGAATATGTAGTTATCTGGTGGGTACTACTAAAAGGTAACTAGTCATTCCATGAGTGACAAAGTTGTTACATTTGTGTATATCCAACTCCTACAGTTATATATCCTGACTGATGCTACAAGTTTGCTTAATTCCAAAGTATATGTATACGTCAGTATAGTTATGCCTTCTTATGAAAGTTTTCCCATTCATTCGGATACCTTAAAGAATTCCGAGTTTTTAGTTTTGTTACGGCATTCCTTGTTCATTAATGATTTTATTTGATGTCTTTGCTTAATCATTTCAGTAGTTTAGGGTATCCTGGAGTTGGTCCCAACCTTTCTCGGAAAGATAGTTATGCGGAGCACCTCAGAAGCTTGTCTTCATGGCAGGACTAAGATACAACATCAATACACATAGGTCGTGAATGAAGCCTGAAGACAACGCAACAAATCAACAATTTCCCTGAATCTATCACGATTGAGTTACATTACTGTTTTCCACACTTTGATCAAAATACTAGTCATATAAAAAACGTGAATTTATGCAAAGTGATCCTTTTTGTTTTTGCGTACCATAAGTAGATTTGCGTTGTTGCTTTCTTAGGATCAGGTTTTAGTTGTTGGAATTGTTATTAAACTTCCCGGGAGAATGTTCCTGTCGCGATGACCGTTGCTATACTATTCTCTGCACAATCCCAAGAAACAAAGTGACGTGATAGGCTCTCCCGTGAGCTGAAAACTTAACAAGCAACATGGATAATTGCGCCTTTAGCTGATATTTCTGATATCTGGTAATCACCTAACATCGTCTACTTTAGATATAAAATCGTGGGTTACCAAACTTATTTTATAATATGAAATAATCCCTTTAAAGTGTATAGTATCACGAACTTTAGAACATAAGTCTGTTATGGTAACTGTGATACTACAAAAATGTGCTAGTGATGTAGTTAATATTTTCGGGGCTGATTTTCCTTTCTAGACCACTCGAGTACCCGAAATGCTTGTATGGGTACGGATATAGCAAATGCATTGTAAAGTATTTTCTTGTAAGAGTATTGCTTTCGTTACCAAATCATTTTTGGTCTATTATAGTTATATTTGTTTATTTCATATTTGTTTACAGAAACTTTGTAATACATATTTTCATCATTACCGAGGTGTTTCTATCGCTAGGAGTGTTATAAAGAAAGTAGATATGATGTGAAAAATCCTAATTTCTTCTTTCACTAAACTCATGTCAACAATAAATACTTCGTGTATTGCTCTATATATTGTCCCCAAAGAAATTGTGAGTAATATATCTCTTGTGGTTATAGACCCTAGACTCATACCAAGTCTGATAGAATGACATTTAGTAGAATTTTTTAATGGGAGTGTTTCAACAATATTCTTTGTAATAATATGAACGCATGTATTCAAAAACCTGAGGGATTGTTTATGTTAATTCTAAGGCAGTGTCTTACGGGTGACACTATATAATGTTTGAGTAACAACATGAAATAAACAAGACGTGTGTGCACGCGTGCGTGTCACTGTATGCATATCGTAATGTAAAATTTGCAAGTTAACGCTTCATATCACAGAGAATTCTATGTTTTGGGGGGGAGTGGTTAGATATGTACATTACATTGAAAACTCCAAAAACTGACAGCTCATTATACAATGAAATTCGTTGTAGATTGGGCTGTCCACGACACTGAACACATACACAAATGCACGCTAACATACACGCGCGTGTGCACACACACACAGCACACTCACACACACAAAACACACATACACACACACACCAGCACACATACACACACACAAGCACACATACACACACAAACGCAAACGCACGAGTAGAAATGCACAAATATATACATATATAGATACACACACACACATAGTCATATATATCCACGCACACATTTAATATTTATTCATAAGTATATTAATATATATATATGTATGTTTATAGAAACACATACACACACGTACACACACACATATGTGCATATATTTATGCAGATGCATGTGTGTACATATATAAATATACATACGGAGGAGGAGATTGTAAAAAGATAGGCTTATTTGAGTGCATATGAGAATTACGCAATAAATATTTAAAATTATATATATGTTTAGGTTTAATTATAGTTTATATTTATCAATGTATGCACTAACAAGATAGAAATAAACGCCCTATCTTTTGTTGTTTGATGAATATGACAACGTCAACACATCGTAAACATCTTGATTATAACTTTTAGAAAATATAATATACAGACAAATTAGATCCTGTTATTGATAAAATACTTTTTAAATTCATATATTCAATTTTGTTTTAATATCAATGAATTTACTTCTTAATCGGAAAACAGACTAGGAATAGAACAAAAGAAAGGATATCGATTAATTTTTTTTCCCAGCTTCCCAACCCAAATATTTCTAATTTTAGCAACAAGAGCTTGTATATTCAGCGGCAAGTGGCGTTTCATCCTATATCTTTAAATCTTGCAGAAACTTAGGTTAATATTTGTCTAAGATCTTCCTTCTCAACAAGTGTTGCGATCATTTAGAAAGTGAAAACTGACAAGAAGTTTTCTTATAGAACACAAAATACCCACGCCGTTTGTTTCATGTTATACATGTTTGTTAAGTGATGATTATTTCATTGACCGGTAGCCAACCACGACATAGTCAATATCGATGACTGAATCGAAGAGTAACTCCTGTTTGCTTATCGACAGCAAATAATTTAACGCAAAAATAGTCACACGCAACCACAAAACATACACTTTTTCAGATATGTACGCATTTATACACTTATATGAGCTATATGATAAGGTTGTATACATATATTTGTCTATGTGTAAATGTATTCAATTATCTCTAAATCATGGCAACCGATGTTTATTCTATTACCAGTGCAGAATGTCTGTGGGAGTGTATATATATATATATATACACACACACATGCATACATACATACATACATACATACATATATATACACACACACATATATATAAGCATATATATATATGTATATATGTGTGTATATATATGTAAATGAATATACATACATATATGCGCGTGCGTATGTGTGTGTGTATGAATACTTTTATAAAGATTTCGAAAAGTTTGAAATGATGGTAACCAGCAATATTTGCTTCGATACTTTTAAAAGCGTTAGACAAATTACTCTGATCCATGAACAAATTCGAACGACGTCGCCGTACACTGAGTAAGTTGAGTGTAAATAAGAAGCTCAAGATATTTATCGATAGAAGAAGCTTCTTGATGTAGCACGGTAGAAGAGATAATGAATGTCAAGTCATGTTCAGTATCCTTGGCTTTTCATAGCTATTGCAGTATCTTTCAAAGTTTCATTCGTATCTCGAGTCAAATGACAGCCAACATGCTTTGCGTTATTAAATAATGGCGTTCATTATGCTTACGCATGCATATTCAAAGAGTTTCGAAGGGAGTGGAAGAGAGAGAAAGAGAGAGAGAGAGAGAGAGAGAGAGAGAGAGAGAGGGCGAGAGGGAGAGGAAAAGGAAAAGTAAAAGAGTGAGAATGAGAAAACAAGAGAAAGAGAGAGAGAGAGAGAGAGAGAGAGAGAGAGAGAGAGAGAGAGAGAGAGAGAGTGAGAGAAAGACATAGACGAACAGAGGCAACGAGAAAGAGATTGATATAATGATAAATACTTATTTATGTTTTTGTTTTATGTTGGTTTGCGTTTATGTCGGCTATTCTTTTGATATAAGATATCAGTTTTTGTGATTTGTATCTGATGGTAGTGACAGAGCGCTAGACTATTGGTTGTTGGGGAAATAATTTATATGCTGTAAACCGCAATGCTGATTATCTCTGGAAAATCATTTATCAATAACTAATTCCACCTGGATTTATGACGCATTGTAGTTTATGTATAAGCAGCACTGACGCTTATAAGTGACGGGCGGCTGTTACCTTACGGATGGAATGCAACAACTCTCTATATTATATCACACCATGAACGATGATATGACACTATTTTCAAACTCGCTTCTTTAGCTCTTTATTTTCTTTCTGTCATTGTGGCTAAGGCTATGCTAGACCACCATAGGCATATCAATTGAATAATGCGTACGCAGGCATGGCTGTGTGGTAAGAAGCTTGCTTCCCAACCACATGGTACCCGTTCAATCCCACTGTATGGCACCTTGACCTAGTGTCTTCTACTATAGCCTCGGGCTATACTATTGTGAGTGAATTTGGTAGACGGAAACTGAAAGAAGCGCGTCGTATAATATATATATATATATATATATATA
>NC_068981.1:149639472-149644472 GCF_001194135.2 Octopus bimaculoides
TATATATATATATATATATATGTATATATATATATGGATATGTAATCCATAGACTTAAAGAATGAAGTAGATAAAATCTGGGCTACATATGCTTCATAGCGAACGAAATCTCGCAAGCAGTAAAAATCCGCGTGAGGTGTACACCGGAGGCTACTCTTCAGGCCAAGATTGTCTTGATTATATGAAGTTTACTTCGTCGTTAGGAGGCCCATGTTAACACATGGAAGATTCGATCAGAATGTATAACCTGGACTTTATCTACTCTATTCATTAACTCTTGGATTTTTATTCGTATACCCTGCAACCCTGGCTGTCAACCGTGAAATATAAATTTTTTTTCAACTTATCGTACTTCGATACGGGAAAAATTCACAACCACCCGCACTAATAAACCAGTATTGTTCCTGAAAATTGTTTTTAATATTTTCTACGGATTGCTTGAAGCTCACTTTCTTCCTATAGATCCTTAGATCTTACATTTACATATATATAAATATGTATGAATGTAAATGTATATGTATATATGTATGCTGTAATTTTAAATCGTATTAGCCATTGCTGGCTTGTAATTTAATGACTGGCAGAATATTTGAATACCTTGCGCAGTAAACTCCATCTCTTATATCCTTTGGTTTATGTCATCCAAGAATATCTATTCTAATTGATCAACGAAATAGAATCTGATCTTACTGACTTGCACAAAAACATTATAGCTGATTTTGTTTTTGTATAATAAATGTTCCACTTAATTTTCCGCAGAACATATACCGCTAATTACCAACCAAGTGCGCTGTGAAATAAATTCCACTTTCTTCAATCTCACTACATTTCAATTGCCAACCAATCCATAATGAGGTTGTATATACATCATTTTTTTAGAATGCTGTTAAACATACCGGCAGAACAATGGCTGAATTTGTCTTCGAAGGTGAACTATGTACTTAAAAGTGGTCTGTGTGTTACTGACGAACTTGTGCGATCGGTGTTCAGCTAAAAATTATTGTTGGCCAATATTTGTAGAAAGAATGTGATAGTTTATAGAAGGTGGACAGAGCACACTGTCGAGAAACACTGAAACGTTGTGTTCTAATACAAACATGTCGAGTTAAGGTATGAGCGATTAATAGACAAAATAGGTGAGCAACTTAGTCAGGTGAGGGCTAAAGAGAAGCTGCATTTAAACCTTGTTTGGTAGGTACTTAGGATGATGTTAATGACAAGGTAATATATAGAAAAAGCTGAAAATTGTGAACTGTAATACCTGAACCCTTAGGAATTGTAAACTTCTAGACACACACATGTGCGCGCGCATACAAATACTTATTGGGTTAGTGCATAATTGTTGTGGCTTTTTTTCAACAAATTTTATTCAACAAAAGCAATAACAACATATAATAAAAACATCTTTAAATGATTATTTCCGGTCATATTCACCATCTACTTTAATTACAGTTTCCTATTTGCTTGGCAGACGGTCAGACCGTCATTTAAAGATGTTTTTGTAAAATACTGTTATTGCTTTTTTTTTGTTGAATAAAATTTGTTGAAAAAAAAAGCCGCAATAATTATGCACCAACCCAATATATACACACATATGCATGTGACAACTGGAAAGATAATTCCCTCTCTTGTAATGAGCAACGAAATGATTCAGACAGATTTTAGAAAACTTTTACCTGTATTCATGTTTGATGATAGAGTTATGTTTAACTTCAGCTCTCTTGTGATAGAACACATTTGAGATAGCAGCGATTGAACAATATCATGAATCCATTTATCTCACTCTGCCAGATCTTTATGTCACTTCTTTGAATTTACTGGTAAGTGTGATACATTGAGTGCGTAGATTTCAGATCCTACCTCAATACACAATCAACCATCTATCACATATATTCAATTATTTTTATATGTATCATTGTCGTTTATCCTTCTGTAATTATAACAAAGTTTCTGCCAGTATAAGGAATTGAATGAAGATTATTCACGTCGTATACAATTATTGACTTAGTGTTATGGAACTGAGCGTTGTAATAAACTTCAGTTTTAAATTAAGGTTATATTGGAATTTATCATTGAAGATAAAATGACATTTTTCTAATTAGATAATCGGAAAATACGTACACCATGTAAATAATCTTCTAAAAGCATTTTCCTTAGAGAAGAGTAATGAAAAGTATGGTTAAAGTAGCTAATGTTTAGATTGAAGTATTACATATCAAAGTCTGGAAATAAAGAGAATACTGTTTGAAATAATATTGTTTTCTGCGAAAAACAGTTTGGACAAACCTTCTGATATATGGTTCTGAGTAGTGAAAAACAAAATGGTCTAAAGCAAACACATTTCAATCAATATGGTTTTAATGTCAGTTCGAGTTAATATTTTGTTAATAAAACAGATCTTTCACCAATCTCAGGAATGTATATTCGTAATAATAAAATGTAGATAATTGGAATAAAAATTAAATTTTTATGTTTTAAATATTCTGAATAAAATTACATTCAAAAACTGTATTCATACTTATTCACATTGCTGATAGTCAGTTGGCGCCACTGTTCAATGTATCAATGATCTGACAAAATATGAATGATAGACGAAAGTCCCAAGATAATAAATTTGTGACTAAACCAGAAGGATTTACATTACTTTAATCTCTGCAACAATGTTGTGTAAATAGAAATTGTAGCTTCATGAAAGATTTAATTTCTACAGCACTGATTCAGTAACTGGCTACAAACAATCTTAAAAATTATTGTGACACAAAGTATAATTGTTCAATATAGATAGAGAATGAAACTAAAAATATTAGTCGGTATTCAGTTAGGTCTCGAATAATATTTTGAAAAATATTCATTGAAATATATTAGGTTTGTGAATGCAGGAAGAGCAATTTCAAAGATATATAACTTTGGTGAAAGGGTATATAAATAACTGTAAGAAAATATACGACATAAAACTAGAAAAAAACATTCACAAAGATTTAGAGACGGAAATACAATTAGAATACAATTACGAATACAATTAAAATAAATATAATATAAAGATCTCCAGAATGTAAAACATGCTTTATGCAAATGATATCAACAAGAACATACTAAAATAAATCGGGTTTAAAAAAACACGATCGCTTCTTCTGGAATACAAAGTAATTTGAAACAAATGTCATCAGATATGGTATAAATCCCAACGACATAATCCACCCTATAGTGCCCCAGAAAACAAAATGTACAAGTATACGAAGTTTTAAAGTGTTTCGGTAGAAAACATACTAAATACAAACTAAATAAAAAATGGTGTCCACCAAATCAGAAAGATCCTTATCTTGTGCAAAAGAAAGCAGGCGGAAGAAAGTCCTAGGAACAAAGTGATATTTGGATGGAGTTGGGAATAATTGGATAATAATTCACAGAGCAGAATTATGAAGCATTTAAGGACCTGTGTAAATGAGTGATTAACAAACAGAAAACGTACTGTAAAAGAAAATCAAACACATTTCGCAATGACAAAATTATCATAACAGAACATTGGAGGCCCACGACAACTAGCAAGGAATTGGGGAAAAAGATAAAAGCCTCAGTCAGCTAGAAAAAGTTTAGGATAAACAAAGTGAAGTCAACAATGTCTAGCTCAAACTTCATATCAGTTATCTTGAATCTATGGTAAAACAGTATTCAATAAGCTAGTAAAAATACATGAAAGAATCAAGAACTGAATTAACACAAGAGGAGAAATCAATATTGATTAACAAAAATAAAACACAAGAGTCGCTTCAAATTAAAAACCTACAACTTATTTGCAAACAACACAGAAAGCCCCTAAAACCTATACTTTACAACAGACTGGCTGCTCACCTAGAAAGCAATAACATTATACAAGAGATACAGAAGTAGTGCTGGAGAGAGGTGTAAGGTAGTAAAGAGCAGCAATCGGTGAATTGGGCAATTATCAAAAGCAGCAGTAGGTTTAAAATATCTTAGTACAACGTGGGTTAATTACTGAAGAGTAAACTGTTGGGGAGGGGGAATACATTCACACCCACGAAATATCATACAAAAGGGCAGAAATTTAGTCTTTTATACTGGACACATTCTAAACCGTGACCTAATGATTTCATCGGCAATTATAAATTACTTACACTACTTACAACGTTAAAATATACTAATCACCTTACAAGTCATACATTTATGCACCGAACACAATGCAGCACTTAATAACATCATACAGCTTTGGGACTTCCTAGATTCTTAAGGAAATATATTGATTTTGCTCTCATCTTCATCTTATACTCTCAAATACTTATTTCCAAAAGAATATACAACCTGGAAAGGAAAATTATATTGTATCACTTCTCCCTACCAACTTGACATGTTATAAAATGGTTAAGTGATAAGCGGTTTTTATGTTGGTTATCTCGAAGTTAGCTCTTTTCTACACCTTTACCAGAAGAGTAAGTTAAGCATCTTTAAATTTTTCAGATAGATAGAAAGGAGGAAGTTGTTATCAGTCTAATATTCTGGTTCGAATGCTTCCAACGTTAGTGAGCTTTGGCAAAGACAGACGAGACAGGTGTTGGAGTTAAATAGGTTGACAGGTTAATTCTTTTTACATTACTACTGCCCATAAACTGTTTCTAGGCAACGGTTTAGGAGAAAGAAAGGAATGCCATTACTTCTACAAAAACTTTATATGTATATGCATATTTAAAATAGCAAGTAAAAGATGGCAATAAAATAAGTGATAAAGGTTTTAAAACAACATAATGAGATGGTTAAGAACTAATGGAAATAAAATATGCTAGAGGAGATAACAATAAAAGTGCTAATGAAATGAAATACGAGATTGTAATAAGATGCCTGATGGAAATGATACAATGAAAGGAAACATCAATATGGGGCAAGCCACTTGTTTACTCTGAATTTAAAGAGACCATAGTTATTCTGCCGGAAAATTAAACAATGAGAGAGAGGGTTTATTCTGCAGTACATCTCTTAAACATGTAGTG
>NC_068981.1:149649472-149654472 GCF_001194135.2 Octopus bimaculoides
GATATTTTCTAGAATCATGGGCTGACTCATACCGTGTGAGTGCAACTAGGTCGGCAGAAACTATAACGAAAACCGTCAGATGGATTGTATTTCTGATTATAAAGCCCAGCTTTCTCCCACCGTGTTATGTTGATTCTACCTGATAATTACATATGTGAATATTTTATTGGGTAAATTATGTTTAAAATACTTGGCTGGTGAGTGCTGTTGCTGCTGTCACCATCACTGGTTGTTTTCAGCTTCAGAGGCTGAGAGAAGTAGAGTTTGAAATTGAAAAGGTAGAGAAACTTGCATCAAGTGGAGAAAATCACTGAGAGAGAGATTTAATATTTTTTATATAGGGGAGACCGGGCCCAGTTGTTACACGGGTAAGTTGTTACAAGCCCATTGTTTCCAACTTCAAGTAATACGCAGCACTGGGGTCACTACCTCGTGAAGGCCAACTCCATAGCATCATGACTGCACATGTGTATCTCACTGGCGGACTGTCACCAGGAAAGGGATGGCTCAAAAATGGATTTTTATTCCTAAAGTGAAATTTTGCCACAAAGTTATTTCCTTAACTTCTAAAGTACAAGTGGTGTTACCGAAGTAGTTTGTGGCTCAGTAGGAAGTGTTGGAAGTTGCCTTCGATACATGAAGGTGTGTCCTGGATGCCAAGCATTACTAGTGCTGTGTACGAGGTAATCCCCAGAAATCCATGGTCGGGGCTAATTGTTACAGTGTATCAATTTACCCCAGGCACCTACACCAGGCACAAGTTTTCCTGCTGGTGTTGTTACAAGCCCAGAGATGTTGCGCCCATTAAAGAAGGCTTCCCACAGGAAGACAGTTCGAGGTCGTGGAAGTCGCAAGAGGTGCCAAGCAGCCATTCTAACCCTAACCCCCGTAAAACAGCGCATAGTGGATGAAATAAACAAACGGAAATCCAAACCAAAAAAGGCAACTGGTACAGAAAAGGCAACAAAGGGGAAGGGAAAGTCAACTAAAACAGGTAAGGGCAAAGGGAAGCAGCCTCGCAGCAAGCAAGTCGCCGATTGGAAATGCCTTGTCTGCTCAGATTGGTATTCCAACTGTCTTCTAGGTGAAGAATGGGTGCAAAGCATGATCTGTAAAGACTGGGCACACACTGACTCTACCGATGGACGACAGGACTTTCTGTGTGATATGTGTAGTGAGAAGTTAATGGAGAACGATTCCGTCAAGATGGCACATGTAACAATGGGGAAATTGGCTGATGAGGACTCTCAATATCACAGTTAGGATATGAGGTTGTTCAAAGCACAGTTAATAAATGAAAATAACACTTCCTAGATGCAAGAAGCAGGAGACGTATTCATTTGTTAACATAATTCCGAGTTATCAATAGTTGTAACAAAGTACCCTAGTAAGTGTCACAAAGTACCCCGCACTCGGAGAAAATTATTATAGCTGATACCACCTCATTAATTAGAACCTTCTAATTAAGGTTATGTAATTTCTGTTTTTACTTGCTGGTGATAACAATAAACAGATATGTTTTACTAATTAAATCTGGAAAGAAACTTCAGCTGTGTTTATTTATTTGGGTGCCAAGGCAAAAAAAAAAGGAAAAAAAAATAATAACTAGACCCGGTCGCCCCTACTTATTTTAGTATACGAGTAGATACTACTATATAATTCATTGTGATTTTTTTCTCTTGTTTTATTTGTCCTAGTAGCTGCAAGTAGATACAGATAAATTTATTTCGCCCTAAGTTTGGGGCTTGTCAACGTACCGCAACTTGGGATAAAACTACATTGTCATTTAAAACATTTATAAAGTATATAAACGATTGACTTCTCTTTTTTTCTTATCATTTTTTAAATAGTGGAGAAAATAGGTAAGAGAGGATGGCATTAAAAACTCCTGAGTCACTTACAATTGAGGTTACCATTAACATTATACTGAATACGATCGATATTTTGTATTTCTTTTACATTTGACTGTGGAGGAGAGCTTGTGTGATAGAAAATCTCTTATGTGTTTAAGATATCATTCTGAGAATCTTTCAAGAGTCTCATTTTATTTCTCCCATTTTTATTGATCTTTTTCTTCCAGTACATATTCTCCTTGTTCGTTAGTTCTTGATGTAGATACGATTACAATTTTCTCTACACACTACATACAAGCCCATTTTTTGTTCTTCGCGGGTGCGAATGTAGGATCTTTGGTCATTTTTGCATGCTGTCTATCACATCGGGATGATTTCGGATTAGTTTCCAAAATACTTCATCTCCCTGTGGCACCTAGCCAACAGTTTTTGTGTTGCATCCAGAATTCGGCCATTGTTTAACAAGCACGTGTTGAATTTGTCTGGTGACCGCCGTTGCTGTTGTCACCATCTCTGATTCTTTTTAGCTTCAGAGGCAGAGAGAAGTAGGGTTTGGTAATAAATTCAACAGAGGGAGAAATTTCCCTCAAGGGAAAAGAATCATTGAGAAAGAAATATAATTTTTTTTTAATACTTATTTTATTATGTGAGAAGATATTTCTATATAATACATTATCATTGTTTTGTTAAATGTTTTGGTTGTCCTAGTAGCTGCAAGTATGTACAGATAAATTTATTTCATCCCAAGATTGGAGCTTGTCAATGTACCGCAACTTGGGATAAAACTACATGGACATTTAACACATATATAAAATATATAAACGATCGATTGTTTAGTTTCCTTTCTCATCTTTCTGTAAATAGTGGAGAAAAGAGTTGAGAGAGGGAGGTCATTAAAAGTCCCTGACTCACAGTTGAAGTGACTATTAACATTTTGCAGAATACGATCGATCTTTTGTATTTCTTTTACATTTAACATTGGAGGAGAGCTTGATTGATAGAGAATCTCTTGCGTATTTAAGATTTCATCCTGGGAGTCTTTCAAGGGTCTTATTTTATTTCTCCTATTTATCATTGTGCTTTTTCTCTTCCAGTACATATTCGCCTTGTTTGTTAGTACTTGATGAAGATGCGATCACCATTTTCTCTAAAATCTACATACAAGCCCAAGTGTCGTTTTGATGGCATGCACTGCTCTCACACTCAATAATAATAAAATGATAATAATGATACTACTACTACTACTACTACTACTACTACTACTACTACTACTACTACTACTACTACTAATAATAATAATAATAATAATAATAATAATAATACATTACAAAAACACCAGGACTTACAAATATATATAACATACAGAAAATTGCACTACTGGACACTGCACACGTTCTACGCAAAACACTTTCAATACAGTAACCATAAGAACATCACAGCAAACCACAGCACATAGCCAAGGCACACAGAGCTGCGCTCGGTAGTGAAGTGAAAGCACGTTATAAAAATAAAACTACTGAACTATAATAATAATAATAATAATACTGTATGAACTTATTTGGTATTGCATCGAATGTTGAGCGATTGCTTAGAAAAACTATGACGAATTGGAGGACGGACCTGACAGCATGCGGAAGAAGTTTAGGGATAGTAGAAATTAGAGGCATCTTCCATGGGGACTGCTTCTCCCCACTGATCTTTGTACTGTACTTGATACCACTAACACTAATTCCGAGGAAAGTAAAAGCTGGGTATGTATTTGGAAGCCGCGAGCAAAAAGTCAACCATTTGTTATTCATGGATGACCTCAAACTTTATGGTAAAGATGAAGCCCAAGTCAGTTCCCTCGTTGATACGATGTATAGCTTCAGTGCTGATATCAGAATGGAGTTCGGACTGAGAAAGTGTGGTGTGTTTGTCTTGGAGAGAAGCAAAATCAAATGTATTGACGGGCTAACGATACCATCGGGGGAGGTTATGAAGCAGATAGAAGAGACGGGCTATAAGTACTTGGAGATTTTGGAAATGGACAAATTGATGGAGAAAAAAAATGACAAAAAAATTTAAGGTGGAATACTTGCGCAAACTGAGACAGATACTTAAGTCGAAATTAAATGGACGGAATAAAATCGAAGCTACGAACAACTGGATGGTTTCACTCTTTAGATATGGAGCAGGGGTAATCGCATGGACAGTAGACGAACTAAACAGCTAAGACAGAAAGACAAGGCAGTCGCTAACTAGATATGGATCACTCCACCCAAAACGTGACACAGACAGACTGTATGTACCAAGAAAAAGAGGTGGAAGAAGCCTTATTGGATGCGAATACAGCATTAGAGCAGAAGAAAACAACATAGCCTCGTATGTAAAAAATGCCACAGAACCGCTATTATTAGAAGAAGGCCTGGCTTGTGTAGGAGGAAAGATTGCAAAGGTGGGTAAAGAAAAGAATGCATGGCCAATTTCATAGGGATGTTGAAGATAAGACAGACAGAGAAAAAAGATGGCTGTGGATGACTAAAAGTGATTTAAAACCGGAAACGGAAGCTCTAATCTGTGCCGCCCAAGAGCAAGCACTAAGAACAAACTACATAAAATATAGAATAGGCAACACATCAGAAAGTGATAAGTGCAGAATTTGTGGAAAAAACGGTGAAACCGTATGACATATTACCATCCAATGTACGTCACTAGCCCAGTAGGAATATGAGAGACGCCACGACAATATAGCTAGGCTTGTCCATTGGACACTTTGAAACACGTGTGGTCTTGACAGAGCAAAAAATTAGTATGACCACAAACCTGAAGTCATCGTCGAAAATAGAAATGCAAGGATCCTATGTGATTTTATGAGTCAGTGCGACTACGAGATAGAGAATAAGAAAAGTCGAGAGATATGACAGGTTAGCTTGGGAAGTTAAGCAGTTGTGGTCGATGAAAAAAGTAGCAGTAGTACCAATAATTGTCGGAGCCCTGGGAACAGTGAGCAAAAATCTCGAGAAGTACGTAGAACAAATAGGGATTGCAATACAGGTGGAGCACTTACAAAAAACAGTACTGCTTGGAACCGCTCGAATACTCCGGAAGGTGCTCGAAAAATAAGATGGTGTTACCTTAGTTCACTGGTAATACATGTACAGCAAA
>NC_068981.1:149656687-149659506 GCF_001194135.2 Octopus bimaculoides
ATATATATATATATATATATATATATATATATATATATATATATATATATACATACATGCCCCACGAAATTGAATACCTCGACCGTGTCCTTGCCACCTTAGTGGTTTCCCTCCCCTCCCATGTCTATAGTACTAACCATGCTCTCTATCTCTTTAACTCTTTCTCTTTCCTTTCTGGCCCCGAAGCATTTTCTGGACCTTCGATTCTACCCTCAACCTGACACCTCCACACTTCTTCCTCTGGACGAACTTGTTCTCTCCCTCAACTGCTCCTTGTTCGCGGAGGATTTTTACCAACAGTCCGGGAGTGGCCATGAGAACGAGAATGGGTTCCAACTATGCGAACCTGTTCATTAGCTACGTTGAGACACAATATTGCCAATATTTACTGGTCCTACTCCCGAACTATAATGTCGTTATATCGATGACTGTATCGGTGTGACATCACTCTCCAGCGAACACTAAGATTCCTTCCTCGCTTTTGTCCAATCCTTCCATCTTGCCCTCGAATTCTCCTGCAGTACTTCTAACTCTTTCGTCGCATTTCTCGATATTTCTGTCAGCATAGACCACTCTGCTCTCACTACCTCCATCCACTACAAACACACCAGCTCACACTCATATCTTAAATTTTCCTACTCCAACTCTACCCAAACTAAGCTCTCCATCACCTACTCACAATTCTTCCGTCTGCGCAGGCTCTGCAGTGACAACTAATTTTGAGGACTCAGTCTCAACTCATGGCTCGCTACTTCATCCTTCGTGGATATGTCCACACCACCATTCACACTGCCCTTTCCAGGACACGTTCCGTAGACAGTACCTTTGCTCTTTCTCCTCGCATCCACCTCACCGTTGTCCGTTTCCCGTTTCCCATCACCTCCCACCCCTGCACCCTGCCCCTCCAAGGCACCATTTTCTGAGCCTTCCAGCGACTCCAGTCCGACCCTACCACCTCGCACATCTTCTCTAGCCTACCCCTTACCTCCTTCAAACTAGCCCACTACCTGCGTGACCTCCTAGTCCACAGTTTCTTCCCTAACCATACTCTCCCCCACGCTGCTGCACGTGTCCTTACCTCTCCAACACGACCGTCTTCACAGGTACCCATTATCGTCCCTATCATATCACCGACTCCTTTACCTGCACTTCTAGTAATTTCATTTATTGCATCACCTGCTCTTTCTGCCCTTATTTGTACTTCGGTCAAACGGGACGCTGCCTGGCTGACCGTTTCACGGAGCACCTCCGAGACATCAGACTCGGCAATTACACCCGGTCTCCCGCCATTTCCGCTCTAGCGGTTATTCGCAACAACACCTGCCTGTGTTTAGATTGTCTTTGCACAGGGGGCCATCCGGACTCAGGCCTTCGCTGTCAATAGGAATTAATCTTCTCTCTTCGGTCCTTTGTGCCACAAGTGCTCAACTCCCCTCCTTTCTTTATCTGACACCTACGTCTTCTCTTCACTCCTATCCACTTCCTCTTTTCGGTAATACCCCACCCCACCGCACCTCACCCCACACATTTACACTCGGCAAAGTAACTAGCCCCTATGCACACACCCACACGTACACATTCACACACTCCCCATTCTCGCTTACACACACGCACGCGTACCTTCATTTCAGATCACCAGCACTTTATTATCTCCCTTTCTTCCAAACGTTTCTTTCAAACTTTTTTTCTAATTATTCACCACGCTTGACCGCTAAATCTACAAGTTTTTTCCATTCTCTCTCTGCTTATTTTCTCTCATTCCTTTCTGTTGAAGAGCGTAGGCTGGAAAGGTAAAAACCTTTTTCATTTTCTCGAGCGCCAAACTAATACACCTGCTTGTTGTTCATACACCTGTGTACGTCTTTTGTTTTGCTATAAATTTCAACTCTCTCTATATATATATATTGGGGGGGGGGATGAGTGTGTGTGTATGTATACACATACACACACATATACATTAGACATAAGAGAATTGGAAAATGGAGACAATCGAACAAGATGTTATTTAAATTATTTATATCACCATATCACCGACAAACGTTTCGATTGATTCATTAAAATTAATCTGAAAGGAAGAATGATGTGGAATAATGTATCAATTCTATCAGGGAGGAGATTATAAACAACAGTACCCATCAATTAGCCATTTTTCAAGATGTAAGAAACTATGATATATAGTTTATGAAAAACAAAGGTGAATAGTGAACGATAGTAATCTTAAAATACTGTTAAGAAATTTGACGTCATATGACGAATGAAGAAGAGAAGGAGGCGAGAAAGAGAATGGAAGGAGTAATGAAGGTATAAACAAATAGAAAGTGAATGACACGTGGATTGAAATGTAACAGGAAAGAATAGGCTGTATGGGATAAAAAGAATAATATGAAATTTGTAGATATTATTAGGTAAGGAGGCAGATATTTGAAATAACCGAAAGTGTGTTTTTTCCAATGTAAACACCTGTAAACATGCTCTTTATCGGTGTTGATTAGTGTGCGTTTGGAGAAAAGGATAAATAGTTGTTCGTCCATACAAAGAGGGTAAAACATTTTTTCATGATCATTTCCTTATGATAAAAAAATATTTTTGCCCTCTGATTGATACATTATTCCACATTATTCTTCCTCTCGGACTAATTTCAATGTATCAATCGAAACATATGTCGGCAATATGTCGATATAAAGGATTTAAAGAACATCTTGTGCGTTTGTCTTCATTTTCTATTATGTTTATGTCCTCCAAAACACGGCTCACTTCTCCTCGGAATTATCATCCATGTAACTGTGGTTACTAATTATATATATATATATATATATATA
>NC_068981.1:149659637-149663700 GCF_001194135.2 Octopus bimaculoides
TTCCGATCTGTGTTTGTATGAGTATGGGTGTGGTTGGCTGTGTGTGTGTGTGTAATTGATAAGTAATATTTATAAGCAGAAAATGTGAATATTTTCGTGAAACCAAGGAGTCATTTCCTTTTCTCCTGAGATGTAACTGCAATCTATTGGACACTTGGTGTTTTAACCAGTAAGTATATCACACGGAAGTGAATCATTTTTATGGTTGGAACACGAGTTAGGATCTCGAATTATATAAAGCTGTTGATATTAGACGGTAAAATATTGGGTTGAAAAGGTACTTGGGTGTTTAAAAGTTGAATATCGTACATGCAACTATTTGTAGCTTCATCTGCTTCGTATTTCATCGTTGAAAAGGATTTAACTTTATATCTCTCGAATAAATCTTTTAAATGGATAAAATTTGAATATATTCTTTAATATGATACAATGTTTTTCGCGATTAGGAAAAAAAAAAAGCGGGTTTGAGTCTCACAAACAGCATTCAACGTTCTCTATTCTAGGGGTTTTATATCACAATATTCTACTGGCTATTATTTATAACTGTCTTCTTCGAGTTCCGTTGTTTAAAACGATTTTCTTCATATATCGCAAAGATTTTAAATTTTTATGTTATAAACATTTCACACTGCAAATCATTACTAACTGTTTATATGGAAAACATTATGTTATGATGTATTCCTTTACTTTTTACTCAGTTCACTGCCGCCATGCTGGATCACCGCCTTAAAGGTTTTTTTTAAACGAAGAAATCTACCTCAGGACTTATCCCTTGTAATCCTAGTACTTATTCTATCAATCTCTTTTGCTGAACCACTAGGTTACGGTGACGTAAACACACCAGCATCGGTTGTCAAGCGATGGTGGAGGGACAAGCACAGACACAAAGCTACACACTCATAAGTATATACACACGACGTGCTTCTTTCAGTTTCCGTCTACCAAATCCACTCACAAGATTTTAGTCAGCCCGAGGTTATAGTAGAAGATACTTGCCCAAGGGACCACGCAGTGAGACTGAATCCGAAACCATGTGGTTGGGAAGCAAGCTACTTACCACAAAGCCGCGCCTGCGCCTATCACTATATCTATAAATGACTTTTTTGCAGAGCACTGTAAATACATGAATCCTTACAATTGCAAGGGAACTCAGTTGGGTGACTATTATGATTTCTCCTATTAGGTTTGAAGTGTGAAAAAAAAAGGAAAAATAATAAAATAGATTTTATATGTAGGAAGGGAGGCATAATTTGTATGGACAAACAGGATTGATTCTAATGGCCGGTTTCTGGTCGTCGATAACTGATATCTACTCATCTGATTCCCAATTTGCGTTATTCTTCTGATATGATACGTCTAATTTTCACTTGAATCCTTCATTCCTTTAATAGTGCTGGCCGGTTGTGTAAATTTAGATCATATCTACAGAAACGTGCCCCACAGAATTTATTTCCATATAAAATGGGAGAAACAGATATGCATCTCGACTTCGATTTTATGACTTAATTACAATTATGTTGAAAAAGAAATTAATTTTGAGACCCATGTGATGCATGCTATTTGTAACATACTATACGAACATGTAGGGGATGGGCAACCTTTCAGATTGTTTTGAAGAGAGAGAGAGAGCATAATATATGCAATAAATAAAATCATGATGTTTGAAATTGCAATCTCCGATGTTTTTATTAACGTTAATTTGCGAAATAATTGTAATACACGCCACCTGAATGGTATTTGTAGTAAATTTCATTTAAAATGTTTCTTGACAAAATCAAGGTTAGCGAGGTACAGTTCTGTAGATGTGCCCAATGGATGTAAATAAATTAAAGCCAATTTTCGTATTCAGTTTTCTATTTCTTCATAGAACACCCAGTAAATATGAAAGGTTACTGGAATCAACGTAATGTGATTGATGCTTGAATAAAACTTATTAGTTGCAGTGAGTAGTGTTGCAATGATTCGGGTAACCTAAATATTAACAGAGGTTTTAAACACTACTCCGCAGTTAATTGAAATAATGCATGAAATTGAATATGATTGAAGCGTATATTTGAAATATACAATAATCAAAAGATCCCTAAAAACTCATTTTTTAAAAAGAAATACATGAAAAACTGGGATTTATAAACATTTTCTTGAGAGTGTAGCCCTTAATAATTTGTTCCTTTTAATAAAAGTTACTTGACCTCAACTAATTAATAAGCAGTTCTCACCATTATAGAATTAGATATTACCTCCACCACAGAACTGAATTGGCTTTGCTAGTATGGTTAAATGAAATTAAAAACTTGAATTATCTGGGGTTGACCTCTTTTTGCACAGCTATTTGCAAAACGAATAAATATTACTTTCTCATTTTTTACCAGGTTCAGTGACAATGAATTGCCGTTGACATAAAAATGCTACGCACGAATCTGTGCATTTTCTAAAGCGTGAATAGAGTAAGTAATGTGATCGTGCATACATTGCGAAATTAAACTAGGTTACATTCGACTGTAAAAGGTGGTACGATAGAAAAAGTGATGTGATTGTAAAAGTTGTTGAGTGAACTCTTTGAATTTCCCTATAGCATTAGTTGAGTAATTAAATTTATCTTTGAAACATTGCTAATCTAATACAAGTCATATTTTGTTCGCTCTGAGCGTAGTAGTTGCAGAATTGTGCTCCAAAAGCACAAAATAATTAATTAAGACTCTTGTTTTGACAGGGCAAGCTCAAACCTCTTTTGCTATGGGAATTAGAAATGTAATGTCATGCCATATATATATTTCATAAGGCTATTAAACACTTAAATGAAATTAAATAGCTTAGAAATATATAGACATAAATAAACGTCAACAGATGAGAATAGGAAAATATGGGCTAATCTCTGGGCAACAGAGATCAAAGGGCTTGATGTTCTGATATAAAAATTCAAATCCCGCTAGATTTGGTATTAGGTTTTTATCTGTCTAAGATATTCATAATAAATAACAGTAATATGATCACGTTCTATTAATTGACTACAGACCTCGCTTTTATTAATAGTTATTAAATCAGATTAAAATATATCTTTCATGCGATTCAGTAATATGCGAGCATCATTGTTACTAAATTTTACACAAAAATAAAAGAGTGAGATATATATATACTTGAGTAATTTAGAGATAGAGCATAATTCATTAACATATTGAATGCTATTGAAGACTAATTAGATCAGATTGCTTCGGACATTCAATATTAAAGAACACTGAATGTCGCGTAAGGAGCTTTTCTAGGACCCTATCCTGCACCAATAATCTTTACATTATTAGAACTGCTCTTATTAATGTGTGTGGTAAGAATTTTCCTTCATTGGGTTCCAGGTTCAGTCTCACTGCGTGGCACCTTGAGTAAATGTTTCAACTATAGCCTCGGGCTGACCAAAGACTTGTGAGTGGATTTGGTAGACGGAAACTGATGAAGCTCGTCATATGAATATATGTGTGAATGTATGTATATATATATATATATATACGAGGTCTGATCAATAAGTATCCGGACTGTTGCCATAATAACAAAGTTAAAGTACGCAGAGTAAAGTTGCTTGGAACAGATTGACCTGAAATTCTGTTGTGTGTGCCCACTAAGATTTGACGTTCTACCTCACTCACATCGTTTACAGCAGTGCTTGGAAAGAACACGTATAGTGTCTGATCATCGCATTGACCATGACAGAGAAATTTATCATGATGATACCTGCTCACAGGCCTATGCAAAGTTGCAGAAAATGTACGCAGAAGAGTGTATGAGCCGCACACAAGTGTAAGTGTACGAGTGGTTCAGACGTTTCCAAGATGGCAGAAAACATGTCAAATTTGACGAACGTCTTGGGAGACACGCAACCAGCAGAACTCAGAATAACATCGCAGATATACATGCAGATTTCGATCCAGGGAGTAGAGTTGTAGCGCTTTCAATCTTTCCCTGTAGCTGATGTGTTCCATTGATGCAATGTTCCTGGTATAACATTGCTGAATCGCCTCAATTTCCGCTATGTATCTGAAACTATATACATATATATATATATATATATATATAT
>NC_068981.1:149663865-149669813 GCF_001194135.2 Octopus bimaculoides
TATATATATATATATATATATATATATATATATATATATATATATATTTATATATATATAAATATATATATATATATTATATGTACATGCATATGTATGCATATATACATATACATATATATATGTATGTGTGTGTGTAAATATATATATGTTTGTATTTGTGTGTGTGTGGGGGTGTATTGAAACTCTAAACGATTATTTTTATCAATCGAAATATAATTATATCACAACCGCCTGATAGATATGTCTATACATACATACGTACTTACGCACATATATTTTATGTATAATTATCTTATGCATACCCTCATGCATACATGCATCTATTCTTCCACCCAAGTACCAAATCAACAACCCACCTATACATACATACATACATACATACATACATACATACCTAAATACACGCATACATACATATGTGCATACGTGCATATTTATATACATGCATGTTGCATACTTACATGCATGCTGCATACTCACATTCATGCATACATATATGCATGCTTGAATTGAAACTACTGCAGAAAGCTGGAGTATTTTTTTAAGAAAAAAATGCTATCTGCTCAATCATTTCGTTCCAAATTCAGTCAATTAGTGTCGTCTTTAGAAAATTGCTACTTCATTGCTTGAACCTGAACGTCAACTCCAAGTTGAATAGTGTCTGAATTAGTCATTGATGATAAAGAAAATAATATAATAAAATAAACCAGATTAAAATAAACATAAAATGATATATATGTATATATGAAATGAATTTGAATTCATCGTAAAACTTCTAATGCCAATTATCATTAGAAGAAGTTAAGCAGCACTACATGTGAGTGGAAAAGATAGTATTAATCCTTGCTTATGTTTAATTTATTGATTCTAGAAGAACCTACTTGAACTGGGTTCGTCTTATGTTATATGATGCTAAACATTCGATTTGACGAATTATTTCTGATCAATGGATTATGGATTCATAACGGAAAGACAGCGAGACTAATTTGTAAGTCTCACAGACATAAGCACGGAGTAACACTCACATATACATAAACGCTTCATACACACATACACATTCGTAAGTGCGTACATGTGTATATACATACATATATAGATGTATGTTTACACACACACACACACACACACACATACACACACACGCACACACACTTGTATATATAAGACAGAAAACAAATGAAGAAAATCAATGCAATATAGTAATGTTATGATTTTTATCAACTCTTGTGTACTGAGACATAAAGTTCAACTTTGCTGGAATTTTGGAATTCGAAATTGGAAGGTAAATGTACGGTGCTTTCAGAGTATTTAGCTGGGTACCGTCAAGTTGCTACTCTCAGTTCTCAAAATTCTTTTTTTAGAACGGAAAATGCTGATATTCTTCATGCAAAAGAATGAAATTTTATGAATTATGTATTGTCTGCGCTTTTACAACGGGCGCTTTTGTAAAAGCAGTTCGTCAAAAGTGAGACAATTACTAGATAAAAATATGACAACAGACTTCTTGTGTTGTTTATGTTCTGAAAGAGTATTCATTTAAATACTCTGTAAACTACGGCTCAACGACGTGCTTCTATATGCGATGTCGCATTCCAATATTTTTCGTTTCCCTTAGTAAACAATAAAAATCGGCATAAAAAATTGAGAAAATGTTCGTTTTGCTAGTAAGTAGTCTCATATGATTTAATGTTTCATTAAGATAGACAAAAACCTCTCTGAAATGTTTTTACCTCATAAAAAACACGAAGAATTTCCCAAACTGCGAAAGTTTTCACACCAGAAGAGACATTAATAATGATTTTGTTACTGTACAGTTTGCAATAATGATCAATTGTGAGAAAGACGGGAGTAACAAAGATATATAATTGTCTGCTGGGGAAAGCAAGTAGATTGGCTGGTGTCACATATAATGGAGAATTGTGAAGTCACAGCCACATAATTCATCCATCCTAAAACATTTTTCACCAGCAAACTGCATGCCAACTAATTCATTTGCATAATGATTTTTTCGTCTTTTTCGGTGTATCAAGTGAATTTTATTTTCGTTGGTATTATAAGGGACAAACAGTGTTATCTTAGTTATAGGAATTAAATCTCAAAGTGCTCAACACCCAAGAGTTCGAGAATCTGCCACTTCTTGCACTATGACGCCTTTATCAATAGTACCCATATATATAAATATATAAATATATATAAGGTGCTGCGAAAGAAAAACCGAAAATTAACTTGAAATGACTCATCATTAAATAAGACTAAAGATTAGAAGATAAAATATTATGGAATGCAGGAAGTATTGTGCATTATATGCTTTGGGGTATTGCAGTGTTACAGATATATAATGCATGTAAGATTGGTCAAACAAATCTTGCCCCAATATTCTTACAGAGCAAGAAAACAAGGCATGAGAAATATTGGTTTCAAATTTTGGCAGAACGTCAGCAATTTCAGAGGAAGGGGTAAGTCGATTACACCGACTCTAGTGCTTAACTTGTAGCTATTTTCTCGATCTCGAAAGGATGAAATCAGTGAGATTTGAAATCAGGACGCAATAAATAACAAAATGCTGCTAAGCATATCGCCCGGCGTGCTGACGATTCTGCTGGTTCGCTGCCTTAGTCATGAGAAATATTAAAGCTTGAAACAGAATATTTTATTACAAGAGAGAAATGTAAACAAGCATAAATTTTCATACTGAAGCTGAGAACGAAGATAGTTTGGCAGTAGCTTCTTTATTCATTTACAAAGAAAACCAGTAATTGATGGTGAATTAATTAAATCTTCCGGGATAGACCTAATTAAAGAAATGTAGCAATATCTAAAGAAATATAAGAAAATTATACTAATTTTAAATATTAATCTTTCTTATTTTAAACAATATTTATTAGATGGTTTGATGGTGCAAATCTCATCCTGTGCACCATCCTGTGCAATCGACCAATTAAGTTGATTTCAATGGTTTGGTCTGGCTCTTTTTGAATCAGCAGATGTGTCTGACAATTTAATGCTGCTATTGTTCTTTGATGAAATCACTGCTAAGCTGAAAGTGAGTGTGGAAAATGGCTTAAATGGACAACATGCATAGAAAAGCTATTGGTGAAAACAAGTTGAAAGGAATGGAGCAAACCTTACTAATCTGGTTTGGAAACAACTGGAACAAGCATCACTGGATAAGTCTACAAAGGTTCTTGTAGCATAGGAGGCACGAAATCTATAAAATTATACTGTGCCATTCACCACCAAGAACGTTGCGGAAAAATTTCGATGTGACGTGTGATAAAACCAGTTGTTTAAGAGTGAATTTTATTTAAATGCATCTCCTTAATCACTGCCTATTCGAAACAGTTTGGGAGGATAATAACTGAAAATAGAGATTCTATAAGATGGCTAAGTTGCAGCTGTTATCTTGCGGTGTATTTTAACTCCGGGCACAGAACGACATTTTTTAAAGTGAGAAATCTCGTGTCCAACTTCTAAATGTAGACTTACGCATCTTAACAAGTTCAAACTTAAATTAGGAGACATAAGTTAGGGGATATATGACGTATTCTTTGGGAAAGATTTTTGACAGATACTTAACATTTTCTCACCACCATCTAAGGATAATTATCTTCAGCTACTTTTGCTACAGCCATAAAGCAGTAAATACGCACACTCTTTTCAAATTTGCTCAAGATCTTCTCCTTAGTCTAAAGCTAAAATATTAACAGCATTTTTCAAAGCATTACCAAATTTCGAAATTTACATGACTACATTATCGAAGATCTTCTATCAGATATTGAGTTGGAATATACTAATCTTCAGACAAATTATGTACCTAAAACGGTAAAAGTGAAAATTTGTTTGACTTTCACAAGTCATGAAAGACGAGATGCTTCTATAAAATTGTTTGCTCAGGGATAGATTTCAGAACAGGGTGCTACCTTTTAATCTTAAAATATATAAAATTTGATTAAAAAAATTTCAGACTTTGTCCCTCTCCTAGAACAAGAATTTCATACTTTTTATTGATTGATATTGTCTGAAAGTTTCTGAAAATATAGGTACTCCTTTGAAAAAGAACCTTAACGTAACTTTAACTAAGACTCTTTCTGTAGCTATGTATCATCATGAAATTTTAATTCGCATTGGCATGCAAAACATAAATGTTCCAATCTGGCCTATCTGCAGAAAATTTGACGTCTCCTCTTCTATGTGGCCTCACGAACCTCTACAAATAGTAAACCAACTTTACTGCAAAAGACACTCTATATGCTCTTCACAAAACGACATATTGGACTCTAGAAAAATAAGCTTGAATCGTGACGGAAATGTACAAGTATTTTCTGGCGTTAAGCTATAAGACAATAGTTTTGAAGCTTCTAATTTTATTAGACTGTGTTAAAATACTTCATTTAGTTTGTGTTGATATATTTAATTCAGGAAGGATTAACAATCTAAGTAGAGAAACTATGCTGAAAAACAGAATATTAAGCTTGTGTTGATATTGTTTTGAAGAAATGCAGAACAATATTGAACAGGCTTTTATACTATGAGAACTCGTAAAGCATAAATTCCGCTGAGCTTTATGAATTTGTGAGGACATTATCACAAAACAGATGTACTAAATTGTACAGCTGCTGGCGAAGTATAGTTTTCTAACATTTCTTGCATTTATTATATTAACACTGACTTGACTATCGTAATTTATTCTGAGAACATCTGAAGTTTTCACACACGTTTGCGTTGAATATAACAGTGGAGTGTACTGGTCTGAATATTAACTTTGGAGGTGAAATGTTTGAATTGGAAATCTTCACAGTTGACGTTTTTGGTATTTTTTAGGAATTGTGTGGTGTGTAATCAGCACAAGTTGGTCTAACAAGCGTTAGAATTCTTAAGTATATCTTCTTCCAGATTCGAAATTATGGTAGTTTCGCAGTTTTGCTATCAGTAGAAGAAAATGTCAGTCAATGTAATAATCCCTTCAAGTACTAGTTGCTTTAAGTGTATGTTTATATTTTTCTAGGTTATTGGGTCTTTTATGTCATTTCTAATCGAATCTGAAAAGGAAAAATGTTGAGGTTTTATTATTGATGGATGGTGTTTATGAACTTCTTATGATTTTGTTATGTTTATGAGACATTAAATAAGAGAGTTCATCTGCTTTTTGAGTTCATCCTTTATTGCCACTTCAGGTGTAGTGTAAGAGCTTTGTTGATAAGGCTGATGATTACCTATAGCATTATATTGTTTGCACAGAGTTGTATGTTGGATTAAAATATTTACTTGTGTCCAGCTATAATAACGTACATTTCATTGTTTCTTGTTATTTGTTTGTTACCCGAGGCAGCATGTGTGATGCTCTTTTGTGGTAGATTTTTTCTTCATCTACAGGTTATCCTTAATCTTTAATCTAGTACTCATGTCCCTATCATCATTTATTCAGACTTAGTGTTCGATAACATCAGTTGAATTAACATTTTAATTCTTCGGAAGTGATTGTAAAGGTAGGTCATCTTTTATTCATCCTCATCATAACACTATCTAGATGCCCACTTATATGTTGTGTGTTTTTCTGTGGTATATATTAAAGAGAAAGTTTGAATGCTGGAGCTGGTTACGCGTTATTTGAAGCTAGATACACTGATGACTTTTATCCTTCTATCGTTCTGTTTTATGTTGGAATATGGCCTCAGTACTTCTATTACTATCAGTGTTTGTCCACTTTTTGCCAGTTGTGTCTTTTCAACGTTGGACCTATATTAAACGTTCCTTACACGCGTGCATGTCTTTCAGATACATTGTAGCCAGGATAACATTGTTGTCGTGTCACTGCCATTTAAAGACAGAAAGATGGATTTCAAATATATTTGACTAGTAATATTTACAGGTACATGCATCACTGGTTCCTTCTCTCTCTCTCTCTG
This sequence comes from Octopus bimaculoides, assembly GCF_001194135.2. Lineage (NCBI taxonomy): Eukaryota > Metazoa > Mollusca > Cephalopoda > Octopoda > Octopodidae > Octopus > Octopus bimaculoides. Next base: position 149,669,775 of record NC_068981.1, read on the forward strand.
TATATATATATATATATATATATATATATATATATATAT
>NC_068981.1:149669997-149671495 GCF_001194135.2 Octopus bimaculoides
ATATAATATATGATTAATAAATTCAAAAAGGGATAAAACTCATTTACAAGAATTTTATCAAGAAGCCAGTGTGTAAAAAAATTCATAAGGGAAATTTCTATTCCCAAGAATATAATTATTCGTTTATATTTATATAATGGGCATTACTACAGAAAAATAATAATGCCACACACTGGACTTCTCAAAATAACCACATTTAGTACCGAATGCGAGGAAAAACAACCAACAGAAGACGACCAACTTTCTTTTAAATAACTCAACTATGTATCGACTGATTTCGCGATTACTAGAATGAATCTAGATTTCGCTCATCAGCATAGTATTGTTCCAAAAATATATATAAATAAAAAGAATTCTCACCTCACCAAACACGAACACACTACGTATCCGACAGAGTAAAGGAAATGATGTTTATCAGTATACATCTTCATCAAAGAAGCGGGAATACTTCCGGGTTGCTTTTGGGTACACGTGTGGCGACAGGAATAAAAATTCAGCATTGAATATATTCCGTGTATATATTTGATTAATAAATTCAAAAAGGGATAAAACTGTTTTACAAGAATTTTATCAAGAAGCCGGTGTGTAAAAAATATCATAAGGGACATTTCTATTCCCCGGAAGTATTCCCGCTTCTTTGATGAAGATGTATACAGATAAACTTCATTCCCTTTACTCTGTCGGATACGTAGTGTGTTCGTTTTTGGTGAGGTGAGAATTCTGTTTATTTATATATATTTTTGGAACAATACTATGCTGATGAGCGAAATCTAGATTCATTCTAGTAATCGCGAAATCGGTCGATACATGGTTGAGTTATTTAAAAGAAAGTTGGTCGTCTTCTGTTGGTTGTTTTTCCTCGCATTCGGTACTAAATGTGGTTATTTTGAGAAGTTCAGTGTGTGACATTATTATTTTTCTGTAGTAATGCCCATTATATAAATATAAACGAATATATATATAATATATATATAATAAATATATATAAATACACATTATGTACAGGACATTATCAACGAGTGAAAAATACGTAAACACACGAGAGAAAAGTACAAGATAAAATACCAAAAGAAGATAATTCGCTCATCAGTTGTCGGCTGTTTATTACTAACCAATTCGTGCTTTTAACGACAAGATAAGAATATTTCATAACACAGTACCATCCAAACATTCTTAAAGTATCAAATTCGTGGTACGCCAACTTTATTGTTCGAAGCCCTAACTCTCCAAAAATTTAATACTTTTAAAGTTACTGGATGCTGCTGTCTAATGAAGTATTCCTATCTTGTCGCTAAAAGCACGAAATGGGTAGTAATAAACCGTCGACAACTGATGAGCGAATTATCTTCTTTTGGAATTTTGTCCTGTACTTTTCTCTCGTGTGTCTACGCATTTTTCACTCGTTGATGTCCAGTACTTAATGCGTATTTTTTTTATTTATTGATAATTGAACGCCACACAGCCTTGTAGAAGAAAGTTCTTATATATATATATATAT
>NC_068981.1:149672258-149683367 GCF_001194135.2 Octopus bimaculoides
TATATATATATATATATATATATATTGTCTTGGCATCGCTTCGTTGACGAAGATTAGAAAGGCTGTTGTCCACGTCGTCAGCACGCTCGTTTGTGGCTGAAAAGGCCGATATGGGATCGACATATCCGATTGCAGTGATGACAGAAGTACGGTTGTTCAGGGTCTAATGATGCAGCTGAATTATGTTTTCGCCTCTGATATTTGTCTTCAAGAACGGCTCTGCGTTTTATCTCAAAGGAGGAAACAACATCGCTCATGGTATGGCACCAAGCAACGCAATCAGCTACTATAGTGGACAACTCACGATAATCAATGTCATAAACGCTAAGGAACTGCTTCAGGCAGTCCTTGTAACGCTTCCTTGGCGCTCTCCTCTTGCGGTGGTCTGTGGTGAGCTCACCGTACATGATCTTGGGTAGGCGGTGGTCTTTGATCATGTTAACGTGCCATGCCCAATGCAGTTGTGTCTCAAGTAAAATGGCTTCCAGGCTAGTGACATTTGTTCGCTCGAGGAGGACCTTAGTGTTGGTAATGTAATCGTTCCAGTAAATGTTGAGGATAGTACGGAGGCACAGTTGGTGAAAACTTCAAGGAGCCGCAGATGATAATAGTAGGGGATCCAGAACTCAGAGCCGTATAGAAGCGTCATGAGAACGACGGCCTTGTAGACGCTGACTTTTGTGCTGATCTTAAGATGCTTGTTGCTCCACACACGCTTGTACATTCTGCCAAATGCTTTGTTTGCCTTTGCGAGTCCGTTGTCAATTTCTTTGTTGATACTTGCATCTGATGAGATAGTACATCCAAGATAACCGAACTGCTGTACCGACCTCAGTTCTGTTTCGGCTATGGAGATGTGGGGCGGGCTGTAATGGTGTAGGAATTTAGTCTTTTTCAAGCTTACTTCTAGCCCGAAGAGTTGGGTAGCCTCTGCAAAGCAGGATGTGACGCACTGCAGGGCTCTTTCGGTGTGTGCAACAAGTACGGCATCATCTGTAAAGAATCAGTTGCTCTTGGATCTTGATGTGAGCCTGTAGGTTGATGTGAGGCTGGAGGTTGAAAAGACTGCCGTTCAGACGGTACGTGATGTAATCGCCGTCTTCAGCGCCGAGGTCTGCAGTCGCCTGCTTCAGCATCATGCTGAAGAAAGACAATGTGGTTTCAGAGCCAATAGAGGCACAACAGATATGGTTTTTGTTCTCAAGCAGGTCCAAGAGAATTGCCGGGTGCAAAGGAAACCACTTTATGTAGCATTAGTCATTCTGATGAAAGCTTTCGACACTGTGAGCAGGAAAAGTCTGTGGCAGATCCTAACCAATATATTATATATGTATGTGTGTGTGTGTGTGTGTGTATGTGTGTGTGTGTGTATGCATGTATGTATGTATGTATGTATTTGCACGCATATATACCTATATGTATGTATATATGTATAGGCCAACTTTTATCACACAGTTCTCACCTGAATTTATGGAATATATGAAAACTGGTAATTGACGATATAACTGTTTATTCTCTTAATTTAGCAATACAATGTCATATTATGGATTAGTTGGTGTTGGTTTTTGAAAAAAAATTATTTAATCTAATATATTCCGAATACATATTTAGCTACAGAGTGTAGGGACTACATTACATGAAATATATTTTCCCTGTGGTTCCTTTTAAGGAAGTGCTTTATTACCTGCGAGAATTCGATTTTGAGGTTATAGAGATATTAATTACGTTACTTCCTATAAACTTATAATTTTGCTATAATAGAAGATGACAGCAACCACTTAGGATCATTTAACACAATTAGTGTTTATTTCTATGTTTAAGGGAATATACATATTCTATGAAGAAAATTGATAATTTTTGTTCTTAAACTGGGTGTATGTCAACGCATAGTTATACTTACATTTGAATGTTAAACGCTGACCATTTTGATATATAGGTGTTCTATTCTTATGTTATATATGTTGTATTCAGACTCAGTATAAATCTACGGTGCTTTAAAATTGCTCTAAAACAGATATAGAATTCTTAATATGAAATAAACTCAAACATTTTGAGAAACTAGCATTTGCTACTCTAAAATATATAAGAAAGGTCAAAAACCTACTAAAGAGATTATATTTATATATATTCTTTGTAAGTATATACATACATACATACATACATACACACACACACACACACACACATATATATATATATATATATATATATATATATATATATATAAGCGAATCTTATTCTTTGATATGCTATTTACAGTAATTTTAATGCCAGTGGCTTTCTTGTTGAAATTTAGTGTATATATAATTCGACAGGAGGCTTTTATTTTATTTAGGGTTCTAAAATAAGACAAATACAAAGTTTTCCAAAAATTATTCCATTAGATAGTTGTTCGGTTTTTCATTTTCTGTTTAAACTTCATTACCAATTATTTGTCGTGTTAATGTTTCTGCATAAATATTACTTGTGATTGGTAATATACATTTATGTGAAAAATAAAGCTGCCAAATGCATATATAAATATTTCCAATGACTGATATATAATTCCTGGTGTAAATGGATTTGTGAATAGGAATACACATGTAACTTAAATTAAGGGAGATGTTTATTATTACTAATAGGTGATACGTCATAAACATACGAATACACTTATGTCATGTTTCACATTAATGTTTGTCTTCGATTTTTCTCTCGAGGAGAGGGTAAACTGCTACTGAGATAGCTAATTGTTAACAGAGTTTAAATAGATACGTGTAGGAATGAAATGAAAATTTCTTGAATTCTGCAGACACATTTATGATAGCAGCCTGTTAAACGTGTGAAATGAGATTTAAAATATATATATATATCAGTTATTCATAAACCTTATACTACATGTGATTATATACTGCGCGAAATTCTAATAAAAATATAGTAACCATAAAACCGATAGATAATACATAGTACATTGTTGTAAGCTTAAGTTAGCAGTTAATAAAACAGATTTGAAGCTATAGCATGGAAAAACACGATGCTTTTCAAGTGATTATGATAATGAAGATAGAATCCAAGTGTTAAAGGAATGCCTGATTTTTGATACGAGTTACATCTCTTAGAAAGGGACTGAGCCCAAAAAGATGAATGTGTATCTGTCTTTCACAGAAGCCACGTATATTTTATCTAATACAAAATCTTCCAGAGAATATACTCAAATAAACCGAAAATTCAGTAACCACTTTACGTTGCTATTTCACTCATATAACCTATATAAGCTCAATATTGAAGACCTTATATTGAATAAGAATAATTTCATTTGCTTCGATTGAAATGTGCATAAACAAATTGCCTAACAATGACACTCGATTATTGTATTTCTATATTTGTTACCATGAGCAAACATCACCTACAGTGTTGTGAATGTTGCTTTCAGACAATGCTTACATTGTGTGCATCTAAGATTTGTTATTTGCTTCACTTTTAGTATTTGCTCATTTTGTAATGCAAAGAGATACACATTCTGTCAACTGTATTTCTACTGTCAAAGTATCTGCTCATGTTTTAAATTCGACTATAGGATGTTAAACAAATTTTAGATAATTTTCCATAATGTTCTTGCTGATGTTGTTGTTGTTGTTATTATTATTATTATTATTATTATTATTATTATTATTATTATTATTATTATTATTATTATTATTATTATCATTCAGTAGTTTTAATTTTTATAGCGTGCTTTCACTTCACTACCGAGTGCAGCTCTGTGTGCCTTGTGTATGTGCTGTGGTTTGCTGTGATGTTCTTATGGTTACTGTATTGAAAGTGTTTTGCGTAGGATGTGTGCAGTGTCCAGTAGTGTAATTTTCTGTATGTTATATATATATGGAAGTCCTAGTGTTTTTGTTATGTATTTGTCTGAATTTGATTGAATTTTCCGGTGGAATGCCTTTTCTGAGTTGAGGCCCCAAATTATTGCTATGGCATGCTTTCTCATTTGCATGTTTTGAAGCACCGAGATTACATACTGGGTTAATACCCTCATCCTGTATTGTTATAACATTTCCTTACTTGATTTTTGCATTTCTGTAATCTTGCGCGCGTCAAAATATTTGTAACCTATTTGTATTTTCTACTTCCCTGGCTATGAATATTACATTAGTTTCTATATTATTTTGCTTAGCCGCTGGTAAAACAGTTATTATTTTATAGGTTGTTGGTTTAGCTTAGAGTGAAATTTTTGTGTTTTTGTTTAACAAAATTGCTGTCGTTATTTATATGACGACGGATTATATGATTTACTAATTTAGTGGAAGTGATTTTAGTTACATTTTTGTTGTTATTTTTTTTATACTATTGTAATTACACTGGTCAACACGATTTTTGGTGCCAAGAAACAAAACACGTCTTTTAGCTAATTTGATGGTGCTGATTCCAAAAATGACCTTAGTATTTCGTGGTTAGCTACCGTTTTACTTTACTGAAACTGCACATTTTTGTAAAATAGATCAATTTACGATCTTGGCCGATCGCGAAATTTAGTTAAAAAAGGTAGTAGAAACGCATGAATTTTCAGGCCGATCAGTTTATGTCAGCCACCTGAAATAAACTATTTTTATAAGAATAGAAGTGTTTCTGAGTCAAAACATTTAAAATAGAAGTGCCGATCTTTTCCAATTTATTGCCAAAATTTTAATTAACTGATAAACTTTATCAGTAATACACTTTAGTAAACCTGATAATTAAGGTGACATCGAAACAATGAAGCCCTAAAATCTTCTGTTTGATATTTATAAATTCATCCCATCACTTTTATCCCTTCAATATGGAAGGAAACCAAGCACATTAAGAGCTTTTGTTTTCACAATTAGAAAAAAAAAACTCCAACTAAAACATCCTAATTGAATGCAGCTAATCAGTTGCACACGATGAACACCATGAAAATGGTTTCACCATAACATCTGCTCTCCACCCGGGATTACGAAGATACAGAGCAGAATCAGTGTAACGACTCTTTCTGTCTTTTGTTATTGACAGTTTTACGAGTTTTTCCGTAGGACATTGGGAAAGATCAAATTACCTAAATGTGAACACGCAAAGTATAACCAACTCATGTTCTTTCTTAATCATAGAGATAGATATCAAATGACATGGCTTCAACGAGAGGATTCAAAAATGATCCCAACTTATTTTGGTATACATGCGGCGAGTTCACAGCGAAAGCCAACAGGAAACCGATATCTGACTTTTACAAGAAAGCCTATCGTGCTTACCTTTACGTCGAGCTTGGTAATCAGTACAAATCATGGTAACTCACATTGTTTCCAATACATGTTTGGAACACATGAGACAGTAGACTTCAGGTACCCGAAATTTGCTGAGATTCGCTATTCCTATGATCTGGCGTGAGCCAAAGAATCACTCTGACGAATGTTACTTCTGCTCAGTCAGTGTAGCGGGACTGACTATCGACTATGCCAGTCTTCATTCCGCTATTCGACCAGTGCCGCATTCAGATGATTTGCCAAACCCAGTTTTTTCAGGAAAATGTGTTGAAACTTGTTGAAAGTGACGAGTCTGATACTGATGTAAATGAGAGACACAGCAAAAACGATCCTATGAGCTGAATGATTTGGTTCGAGACTTAAATCTAAGCAAAGAATCAGCAGAGCTTATTAGCAAAAAGCACAAAGGTTACATTCTATCAGAATAGAGATGCTGCATTTCTACCATTCTTTAATGAGAACACGGATCGTGTTCATTGCAATGACGTTGAGAGCGTTCTTCTTCGACTAGGCGTTTTTCTTGTTGATTTCATAACACATTGAGAAACTGTTTATTTCCATGCTTGTTTGCTGCACTTTCTCTTTGTGTTTGTATGTTCATACAGAAATTTTCAGGATGTCCTCAATTTTCGAACATGGCCACTGAGATTTCGGCATACAGATTATTTGTCATATTTTGTTGAAACTGTAGTCTGCACCTTTTTTCAGTAGGTCTACTATGATATAGTTTGCATGTTTAAGTATTGATACAATTTTTTCGATCATGATTACATGGGAATATCGCTCATTGATATGAATTTTTAAATATTTTAATTCGTTTTATCCTATGTAAACATCTCTAAAAATAATAGTTCTCTTCCGCTCACCAAAGTTAATTCGCAAACGGATAACCGTTTACGAAACCTAAGTGTTGCAAGCAAAACCTTAATGACGGTGCTCCAGCATGTCCACAGCCGTTTCACTTAAACCAGTAAAAGCTTAGTCTTCATGGATTCATTGCCAATTCAGCTATGGTCATAGTTTTGTTGATGCCATTCTACTTCGATTTTCTTTTAGTTTATATTTTGTAGAGTACTGTGATTTGAATTTTCTTGTTTCAGTACTTGTTTTACTCTGAATATTCTGGCGGTTACATTCCAGTTTTACGTTGTAGACCTTTATTGTTTTTATGGTTTGATTTTCCTCATCCGTTAATTTGGTGCTTGACTGTTATTTGTTTATATATTTTATTATGTATTCTTACATTTTGTTGCAAAATTTTCACACGCATCTAATATCGAATCAATGAGAACGAGATATTAGTATCCATATCAACTCATTTGTATTCTATATGTTAGCGAAGATATGGCATATTTTATAACTAGATAAGGTATTAAAAATCTTACACATAGCCATATATGTTTAAAGCTTTATAAGACTCACTGATATATATAAATTTTGCAAATATTATCTATCTTTCCTCTATCAATCAGTCTATGAATCAATATTTCTTTATAAGTATATGCCATGAGTCATTCTTCCAATTTTTTTTTCGAATGTGTGTACGTCCATTAGTGTGTATAATGTAAAGTAGACATAGGATAGTACGTTTTGAAGGATACATGGATCTGATGATAAATTTCCATACAAATATCATAAAATTTGCTATTTTAGCTGTTAATCACACCTCAAAAGTTCTCTAATGATCATCTATTTCATCGTATACAGGGTGTCCACAAAGTCTGGGTACATGGAGTAAATAAAATCATAACATAAACAATGAAATATACGAAATAGTAATTTCTTAAAGTATGTGTTAATCCCCATGTACCCAGACTTTGTGGACACCCTGTAGAAGAATTTATGTCGTTTTGAAAGGGACAGTCTTTTGAAGAGAAAATCTTCTGAGAATCGCAAGGTTTCTGGTACATCCATCACTTAGTGCTTCATCAGTAATATTTGTTTCTATTCGTGATGTAAAATGAGCAATGACATGTAGAAAAAAGATGATTCAGCATAAAATCTAGAATGGATTAAGAAAGAAAGCAAAGAGATTGAGAATACAAAATAAGTAGACAAACTGAAGGGAAGAAAAAAAATTGCGACTAGAAATAAACACTTAAATTAATAAATAAAGCAAACAAAAATGTTTATTTGACAATGAATAAAATTCTTATGTTCTAAAGGTACTGGAAAGCAAAATTGCGGTAGCCGTGACGTCCCAAATGGCTTGGAAATATGAAAAAAAAGGAAATAGTAGAGAAATGAAAAAAAAAAGCACGACTTGGCTATATTGGTTTATATTTTCCATAAAACTACAAATACTTTTGTAAAGACTAAATAATCATATAAATTGAAAGGAAGTTCCTGGCAATTATATTTGCAGTTGACGCAAGTTACTTTCTGACTTTATAGTGTCAATAGAATAAAAAACTAATCATGAATAAGATTGAAAATAATAAACTTCGGCCTTTCCCATTACAAACTGTTATTGTTGCGTCTAGTTATAAGAAATCAATTCTTAAAAACATAAAGCTATCAACCAGGAATAATCGCTATTATTGTAAGAAGCAACACTTTAGAATTTATAGTGTGCAAGGATTATAATGGATTACTATAATGAAAATGTACTTTTAATTCTGTAGGCCTATAAAATAAACTGTTTCAAAGCACTTGACCTGACTTCAGTTTTCAGTTTCTAAAGAAGCTCGTTACATCCTCATTCTTTATCACCTTTGTGTGCTAGCATCATATCAAAAAATAACCCTGGCGTCATTTTTAATTCAGATGTTCCATAGAATATTAAATCCACATTTCTCTCTTACTTCTACTTTCTTTGTTTGAAGAAAATAGCATTTCTGTAATTTTTCTTTTATCACAAATAATAAGGTTTTCTACTATCACATTTCTTTCACATAGAATGACGACAATATTCACGAAATATAACTGACTTGCAAGTGTACTTTTTATTAATTCAAACTTGCAGCTGATAATTAAAATGTGCAGGTAATTAGGAAATGTAAACACACTCAGGTTTAGATGGATGCGTATTACTTAATTCTAAAATGTTTCTAATAGAAAGCATAAAAAAGGAGATTGAATTGACATCAAAACACGACTTCTGTTCAGCAGAACATCATTCAAACTGGAAATGATTTAGTACAATAGTTGTGTGGGAGTTGCGCAAATGTTGTGAATGTAAACTGCAAGTAGACTGAACTGAAATAATTTTCTTCAAAGAATAGTGAGATTCTGTTGAAAGAAATGTTCTATATGCATTGTTCAAAAGAAAGGAGAATTTTCGTTGAATGATTTAATTTAGTCGTCTAACATGATTTCTGAATAGTACAGTCTATTCGAGTCCTCTTTCAAGTAAGTCACCGTAAATTACACGTTCTTACATTCGTCTGAATTGGTTGCTCTCTCTCTGGTATTCGCGTGTAGCAACGTACATACACACACACACATACACGCACTCACACACACATACACACACATACACACATTCACACACACATACCACCCACAGAGAAATATAGAGGCACAAACACACATACACAAACACACAAATTAGCAGATAAACATGAATGTATGTTAACATGTACATACACACATACTTGTATAAATACATATACATATATACATGTACGCATACATACATGTATGCATACATACATGTATGCATACATACATGTATGCATACATACATGCAAACCTACACAACGACCATCGATCCAAAACCCCACAAAGACAAACACACAGACAGCGAGACAAACAAGACACACACAACCAACAACCTATAACACTTGGAGAGAACAAACAGAATATGAACAACCACCAACACATAACGCTGGACATCCAAAATGGATACACACATGGAGCATCAACCTCATGCGCCCCCACAAATTTGCAAGATGGATAGAAAACAACCACCACTATCAAAACAATACAAACACACAATATGTATCATTCAACTACCCACTAGGAAACCTGAACCCCAGGAATGGAAATTGACCCAACAAACACGGATGAGAAGAAAACAACTACCACAGACAAAACGACACATACAGACCATATAGACCACCCCTACCTCTACAAGAAAATCTAAAACCTGAAAATGTAATTTAGAGACAACACAAACCTATTTTTAGGGAAAGGATACTTCAACCATACTCCAGACCCAACACGCCAAAATTTCCGAATGAACACACGAAACACATAGACCCCAAAATAATAAACCTATCTAAAAGAGAACTTAACGAAAGTGAAATGAACCTACTACTAAAAGGCCTCAAATTTACACCCATACCTATTCCAAATCTCAGAGAACACAAAACTGATATAGACAAATTTAGCCGCCGCCTCCGCCTCCGCCATATGGAATTCTTTGAAAATAAGGAAAGAGAAGATAACTCAATCATAAGAAAATAATCCCATTTCACCCTTTATCGGGGAAGTGACAAACACCTAAACGCATACATCTTCAAATTCCCTCTCAACACACATAAATGCAAACAGAACCTCCGCAGAGGAGAAAAAGCCTTACAAAAACTAAAAAACGACAAGTCGATCATTCTAAAAGAAGCTGACAAATGTGGAGCAATAGTAATTATGGATACAGATTGCTAAAATGAAAAGATACTGGCAATACTTAACAACCAGACATACTAGAAAGAGGAATCAACACAACCAGGGAAAGCAACATTAAAAAAATTGGAACATTAGTCAATGAATACCAGGACTCCTTTACAGACAAGGGAAAAGACTACCAAAAATTCCATAAAGCTCGAGGCTGATATAAATATGATTTGAAATCCCTGTTCCACGGGTTTTCATTTGTCTAATGTAATTTATTCTTTATCAAAAAAAGTTATATTTAAAATTGGAATATCCATCACGCATCTAATAAGTTCTAAATTAAAATCTTTAGTATCAAATATTTCACTCGCTGGTAATGAATGAAAATAAACTTATAGGGATTACTTCTGTCTCATAACAGCAATATCTAACTTAGTAATTGATAAAATGAAGAAAGTATACTGGGTGAAATATGCATATACAGATATATGCTCATAACAGATATTTCAAAATCGTTGAACACAAATTACTGACTTGTATAGATTCAGAACTCGCGACGGTTTTAACAAAGGCATCGTAGCATATTATACTGTCTAAATTGCAGTTAAGGCATTTTCGAGAACCTTCTGCATTATCCTCCAAATTGTCAACAGTGTGGATTTCATGTGAAAGTAGAATATTGCTACTATGAGATATGCTATGTATAAGTTGCAAAAGTTATACTTTCGATAAAACTATGACCCATTTATCGGTCTCACCACGGACTTCGCTACTATAAAAACAAAATTTTTGTTAATTATTATGTACAACAGTAACAGCAGAACATTTGTAAAGTAATTTGTTGCATTTCAACGAAAGAATGATGAACTTTTTTAAAAAGACAGAAAATACAGATATTTCTTTTGGAAAGCAGTGTGTAGTTAAAAGGTTCGCTTTATTACTTTTTCGAAATGGGACTCTTTATAACATCACAAAACCGATTTTAATCCTAACACTTGCCCATACATTTTTAGCGTTTGTAACTCCTGAAGCTATTTTACTTGTACCATATACCATTTTTTGTATGTCATGATGTGGAAGTATTAAAGACAAAAATCAACGGTAACTGATATGAATATAAAGGAAAAATAAACTATTCCATAATTACAGGAAAACAAGAAAATACATTATCTTTGGCACCATGTTAATAAACGAGAAAATCAGCTTCAAATATGTAGCTTGAGGAAAGCTTAACAAGAACTCGTGCCTAAGGGGCTGTACAACCACTAATGCATGAATATATGAACATATATAC
>NC_068981.1:149683462-149688198 GCF_001194135.2 Octopus bimaculoides
TATATATATATATATATATATATATATATATATATATATATGTGTGTGTGTGTGTGTGTGTGTGCACACATATATCTGCTGGAATTTCCTGTGCATTTACGTTATTGTGAACGGAGTTGACATTTTTGACATCAACCGCATATGGATTTCTTACAAATGCATCGGGAGTAAATTTCCTCCAGTCATAAAGTAATTCAACGTCACTTAACTTCATAACACCTCTCAAGTTCAACCTGATATATCCTTTCAGAATTCGATAGTCAGAATTAAGAATAAAAACACATAACGTAGGCTTTACAGCTTAAAGCACTATTTTACCATCGTTTCTTGATCAGAATGTTATCTAGTTGTGCTCTAATGTAATGTTATCTGTTGATGTAAACGTCAACAGTACACTTTTTCCCTTTGTGTATTGTTAACTGAAATTGACCATTTCACATTCAATTTCACAATCTATGAATGAACAAACCTATCTAATGAGAAATCAAGAAGATAACGATAAACGAAGACTAAATTGTAAGTAAATCCATAAACCTACCACTAAAATGTGTAAATTCACAAGAGCAAACGAAGAAATATTAGAATATGCGAAACTACCGGTTGCTTATCTTTAGGATAAAATGAATATATTCCAAAATGCTTAAAAAGAATTAACAGTCTTCTCTTACATGAATAACCATGCATAAAGTAATTAGAATAAATATCGTTAACAGAGAAAATAAAATTGAAAGCAATGATGACTAAATAAAAATGGAACACACCTCTAGCATACATGGATAATCACCAATATCGTAGACAAAGCGTTCATTTGTTTTGAAGAAAAATATTTCCTGGAGATACATGTAACTCTATAGAAATTCTGAAGAGTCTTATCAAGTCATTTGAATATTGCACAGCACCGAGTCCTTACAATATATAATTATACAAATAATTAGCAAAAATACAGCATGCGGCAAAAAACCGCCAATATTTACAGGTTCAGCAGAAATGGCCCAATAATTATCACAAATCGTGCACTCATCAAAACCATGATGATCGCTAAAAAAAAAAAAACGATGGGAAATAACCTACAAGAAACCGTTCCTACAGTCTGCTACCTTTGTAAGCGTACACCAATGGTTGGAGATGTTTCTGCTACATTCTGTAAATGACAATGTAACAAAAGTATGGTAAACAAGCACACTTGGATCCAGTACTTGATGTGCAATATAAACTTACACAAAGCCAATGATATAATGCTAATACCAAAGACAGGAAGTCTTGGATTTCTTAAATAGTACAAAGACTTCAGATAATTAGTTACTAGAGATAAATTCTTTAGCAAATTGTTATTTTTAAGAATACGTCTCCAATTATTAGTGAAAGTCAACCAGCATGGCTTTTGTTCAGGTAAACCAAAACTATCGTAAATTATCCCAATATTGAAAGTATCAAAAACCAAAACTTAATATTTATTATATTATTTGTAGATTTTAGAGAAATTTTCAATTCGATCCATCTAGTCAATCTGATATAGGCTAATCCAGGCTCCATCACTGATGCAATTAACATTGACTTCAAAGGTACCAGCATTCAGGTTATATTATTTGATGGTGATGGATATTTTTTTGAGATCAAGGCAACAGTATTACAATGTGCCTGTCTTATACTATTTCAATTCATCGTACTTTTCCTAATTAAACATTGCAGCATAAAATAATAAAGAAACATGCTACCAGCTAGGTTTCCAAAAACAGGCATCATTCTGAAAATCTTACTAGTGATGCAAATTATACAAATAAGATAGCTTTTACTATTAATAATATCAAGAAACTTAGACTACTACTTCACAAGCTGAGGAATCTGCAAAGAGATTTGACGTCAAAAAGATTAAACTGAATTTATGATTTTAAGTCAACCAAAAATCAGCACATTATATCATGTAATGTTGCAAACTTGAAATTACTGAATGAGTCTAAATACCTGTTATCGTGTATACAAAGCTCAAAAGGGAATAATGAAGTAAGAAATGACCAAGCACAGTCAGCAGTGAATTTGATATACAGAATATGAACGTTAAATCTAACTAATGACATTAAAATTATATACAATTTTTCAGAGCTACTGTAGAAGAAATCATATTGATATATGAAAACTGAGTGTTGGACACTCACTGAAGTACTAAAAAGTAGACTAAATAAATCACATACTAAAATTTTCGGCAGGGTAAAGAATGTTTCTTGAGAGGAGCACCTATCGAAATACATTATTGTGAACGGGAAAACCCTCACGTTTGTCTGACACTATTTGCGAAGAGATAATGAATGTATGTAAACAGATTAGTGGATGATATCCGGTTATACTCGACAAGATGTATCGCATGTATGTATGCATATAATATCATATTATATAAAATATAACATAATAATATAATATATATATATAATAACTTGTATAATTGAAAAGTTTCTTAGGCATAATATAAATACACGTGAGGAAGATTTTAACGGTTATTGTTGTTGGCACTCCGTCGCTTACGACGTCGAGGGTTCCAGTTGATCCGATCAACGGAACAACCTGCTCATGAAATTAACGTGCAACTGGCTAAGCACTCCACAGACACGTGTACCCTTAACGTAGTTCTCGGGGATATCTAGCGTGACACAGTGTGACAAGGCTGGCCCTTTGAAATACATGTACAACAGAAACAGGAAGTAGGAGTGAGAGAAAGTTGTGGTGAAAGAGTACAGCAGGGTTCGCCACCATCCCCTGCTAGAGCCTCGTGGAGCTTTAGGTGTTTTCGCTCAATAAACACTCACAACACCCGGTCTGGGAATCGAAACCGCGATCCTATGACCGTGAGTCCGCTGCCCTAACCAATGGGCCATTACGCCTCCACTTTTAACGGTTAATGTAAGCCATAAATTTCATTGTAAACATAAAGATTTTAAATTCAATGATTCTAACTGCAATATTCGCAAAGCAACACTGCAACGTCGCACCGATAGACTGTGCAATTAAAACGAGGTGCAATTCCATTACACTGAAGCAAAATTGATAGGAAATGTTACTATCATGTCCATTCTCTGCTGAATTCCCCTCCCACAAAAAATGGCGAATGATGTTAAAAGTAATATTCAAGAAATGACAAAGTTAAAAACAATGTAGTTGAGACACACAAGAATGACCACCATATTCATTACATATCAACGTAACTGTCCATGACTGAAATTACAGAACTGGGTCTACATCAGTGCCATTGGTGCGAACTCCTATAAAGTGAGAGTAGCACATCAACATCGTTTCAGCTTGAAAATAACTTCAAATGTTTGCAAACACTGTAGTATGGATTTAAGAAACGTACTTTCCCAAACATCTGCGAGAAACGCACATGAAAATAATGGGAAACATAAAATTTAAACATAATCGTGGTATTCAGTACACCTTATACAATCATGTATATTTTTTTAACAAGTACTGAATACATTTTCAGTTGACAGTACACTCGCCAATGATATGTGGTCAGCAATGAATAATATGATAAAACGACGTGGAACGCTATAGAACTTTCTATGTTGTCGCTTCTCCTGTTAGATATAACAACCAAATTTCCTTCAAACTTAAGGAAGCATTGCTAGATATAAGCTGCAAGAGAAATGTTTTCAATAAAAGACCCGCACTTATTTATTGATATCCCCCCGGTCGTCTGTTCTATAACGCACCGAGTGTTTTGCTAGTTTACAAGTACATATGTTACCTTAGAGACTATGTGAGGCATAAAATTCTACTTCTGTGAAGTAGTGAAATACGAATAAAAGGATACATTACATATTGTCTTCTTCATGCCGCTGTAACTACCGTGCGCTTCACTGCGACGCCCTAGGAATATCTTCTTTAATTTTGGTAGATGATCAGTTTCAGGCTGTGTGTCTTTGCCAGTAACATAAATGTGGTTGAGTTGTGTTCTTTATTCGGACGCAGAACCATCTAAAACATAACAAATGATATAACCTGTTGTTCAGCACTCTAGCTACAAAACAGATATTGGTGGAATTTGTCCATAAGCATCATCTTTGACCTTGATCTCAGGCCATGAGGTATTTTGAATCTCGTAAGAAACAGTGTATACTTAGCACCAAGACAATCTTGAAACATCTTGAGAGTGTAGCTTTTAAGGCATACAGCCCACTATAAACACCCCAAACAAAAAGTTAGGCTGATCTTGGCTGCAATTTCTTTTATTATAAATCAACTGATTTATGCTTCACATGGGAATAACTCACAATAACAAGCAATAGTAAAACGAAAATAAAAAGCACTGTAGTTATAAAACCAACTTTATGTTATTTGATCTCAGTAACCTATAATACTACAGTAAACGCATTAGTGTATGAAATTTGTCAAATTTTCTTCGGCCTCCACCCAACACCGTTTCACAAAAATACGATGGATGCATAGATGTCTAAAATATTTAATGCACTGTTGAGTAAGCTAATTGCTTTACAAGATTATTCTGTAACATTGTTATAAAATATCATGAATGATAAGCTGACTGAAATGTTGGCAGTCAATGAACATTAAACAATGATATATTTATCGAAGGTCTATAATATTTTAATTCATTCTTTGACACCTATACAACAGTTAAACAGACGAACTATATTCCGTGTCACTATAAACAAAAAGACTTTTACTACTTACACCCCCTCCACAAACACATGTATATATATATATATATATATATATATATATATATA
>NC_068981.1:149688208-149688771 GCF_001194135.2 Octopus bimaculoides
TAAATGAAGTATTAACAGTAACTGCACGATAAAGTGTAGTATATTGCCACTTAAGTGTGGCTGACCCCTAGGGGTGGATGTTAAAAGCAACAGTAACATCCACCCCTAGGGGTCAGCCACACTTAAGTAGCAATATACTACACTATATATATATATATACATAATATTTTGTTAACCCATATTCTACAAAAGTGACTCAATAATATGAGGTTACGTGCCTAATCATTTATTAAACCTATCACTTACTTTTATAGGCATTTTGGCATTAAACCGTACGTGTTTTAGTAAGTACTACAATATTGGCTTCAAATTTTGGCACAAGGCCAGAAATTTCAGGGTGAACCGATTACATTAACCCCAGTACCCGACATATTTTACTGAACCCGAAATGATGAACGGTAAAGTCTTCCTCGGCAGAATTTTAGTTCAGAACAAGACGGTCTAAATGTCACTAGATATTTTACCTGAGGTAATAACAATAAGCCAGCTCACCGCTTTTGTAATTACTGTAATATTACTAGCCACTGAAAGCTTCTGCGGTATATATATATATATATATATAT
>NC_068981.1:149689397-149689917 GCF_001194135.2 Octopus bimaculoides
ATATATATATATATATATATATAAATGAGTGGAAATCGAACCGGTGAGTGTGTTAATTAATAAGGCATTAAAACAGAATGACTCTCCCTCGACACAATGAAATAAGCTTCATCGCACGAATTCAAGTAATGTATCTTGCAAAGCAAATTTAAAAACGAATATAAATATATGTGTGTGTGTATATTTATGTGTGTCTTTGTGTTTGTGCTTGTAACCCCACCATCGCTTGACAACAGATGTTATTGTGTTTACTTTCCCGTAACTTAGCGGTTCGGCAAAAGTGCATGATAGAATATGTACTAAGCTTACAAAGAAAAAGGCTTAGGGCTGATTTCTTCGACTAAAAAAGAAAAATTCAAGGTGTTGCGTTAGCATGGCCGCAGTCAAGTGACTAAGACAATTAGAAGAATATAAGATTAAACAATATAATTATATACACAAAAGCACACAGACACACACGTGTGTGTGTGTGTGTGTGTGTGTGTGTGTGTGTGTGCGTGCGTGCGTGCGTGTGTGTGTT
>NC_068981.1:149689927-149694346 GCF_001194135.2 Octopus bimaculoides
TGTGTGTGTGTGCGTGCGTGCGTGCGTGTGTGTGTTGTGTGTGTGTGTGTGTGTGTGTGTGTGTGTGTGTGTGTGAGCCTGCATATGAAGTTAGGTTGTTTTATGTCGGTTGTAATATCCTTACTTTTCCTCATTTGGTCACGTTTGCTGGGATGTTTAACTAATGCCTCCAAATGAGGCTATTGACGAGAGGTTAGTGAGACGCCAGGCTTCACAGTCAGCGGCAAGAACTGACCATTTGAGCTGATCTATGTGATAAGCACCGAGGGATTTCTTTATAGAGTCTTTGTACCTCTTCTTTAATGCTCATCTGTCATGTTGAGTAGAGGAGGATGTAGTGTGATCTTGGGAAGTTGATGATCCCCCATCCTGGTCACGTATTCTGCACAGCATATCTATGGCTTCAAAGCAGTTGCTTCAATTCTGGTGACCTTTGCTTGCTCTACGTCTTCGGTGTTAGTCACAAAATCACCCCAGTGGATGCTGATGATGATGCGAAAGCAGTGTGAAAGATTTGTTTAAGGAATCATACGTGTTGCTGATAGATGATCCACGACTCCGAGTCGTATAAGAGGATGGACAGAACAGCAGCTCTGTATATATTAATATTGCTCCATATATTTCGATGGAAAGGCAGAAGGAATGGATGGAGCTACCCTTGGGGCATGGAAGTCTGTTTATGCAGCACTGTAATCTAACTTCCAGAAGCTTTACGTATGCTGTTTGGGGCAGGACAAGTTAAAGTGTTTCCATGGTGCTGTAATCATCAACCTATATATGAACAAGGGACAGAAGTTTGATCAGCCCGACTTCAGAGGGATTATCATGCTTCCCATTGTGAACAAAATCCTCGCTGGTGTACTCTTCAACAGACTAATTTTCACCACTGCAAAAGAAAACTGCCCAGAATCTGAGTGCGACTTTAGAGTAAACGGGACACCACAGATATGGTCATTGGTTTTATACAGCTTTGAGACAAGTGCAGAGAGCAAAACAAAATACTTTACACTACCTTTGTTGACAGAGTAGGCGACACTGTAAGCCGAAAATGTATTGACAAATTCGCAGACATCTTCGATGTCCACACCCTCAATTCTTTAAGATGATCATCCAAGGTCATATCCAATACAGCAACAGCGATTTCAACCTTCCTCTATTGGTAAAAGTGTGGTTCAATTTATTTTAGAAATAATAATCAAAGTTTCCGCAAAAGCTTCCTAAACTGGTACATAATGTCTTCCAAGATATATTATGTCTTAAAAAGAGATAAATTTGCCTTGGAAGGAATGCTTTCAAGAAAGGCAATGCCAAGCCGGAAAATTCATTCCAGAAGATTGCCAGGGTTCCCAACTTCTGGGGGTTGTAAACTTAATATTTTATGATCTTCTACACACCTTATTCATTTTATGTTCGTGATATTACTTTTACTTTCGCATTTATCAACTTTTACTCCTATTTCCCAAGCAGAATTCGTATGTTAAACAGAAATAAGTGGATAAACATCTTCAATAATATTTTCATTGTATTTGTAAAATATTTCTTCTCTACTTTATTTTCTGAAATCTATTTACTCATATTTCTGTATTCAATAGTTTTCAAATACAAACCGAATAAAATAAATACTTTTTCAGTTGACCCGCCGTTTAACTCCAGTAAGTTAAAACACTCTCCAGCTTAATTTCAATCATTTATTTACCTTTTGTATTATTATCTACACAAGTAAAGTTTGCTGCCTACACATACTTTCTATTTTATCGCATTTATTACCTTACAGTAAAGCTATGTATTTTTCATATATTGTCTTGTTAATATGTTGATTTCTCACTTCGATTCATCGGTTACAAGCAATTATGGTTGCCATCTCACTGCTTTCTCTAACTGTTAATCTTGTTCAATTCTATCTTTCTGATTTATGTTGCCTCCACTTATTTCTTATAGTTTATTTTAATGTACTACTACAGTCGTACAAAATAGGAGCTGGAAGATGCATATCTTCAACAGTTGATTTGGGTAAAATTTAGAGTGAAAAACGTCAGTAAAATATTGTTTGAACGATTGAAGTTGTCAGTTTTGTGGGGAGAGATGCCAGATTTTCAACAGTGTATACAAATGCAGTAAATTTCTTCCTTGTTATTCCTGTGGAATACTATTCTGAGCGTTGAAGAATTACATGCACAATATTATGGGACAAGACCGTATGAAACATTTGGCTCCGATGTGTTTTGAAGTGGTGTATGCAAATGTTCTAAGCTACGAATTTCTCCTGGTTATCAATTATAGGAAAATTTAGTGGGACTCTTCTGCCATAAGCTTCTGTTTGAACTTCTTTGATGTCTCCTCAGCATCAAATATAATATTACAATCATCACTTTCCGCAATATTTTTGACGTACGACATTGTAGTTTCATAAACAATTAGTGTTATAACCGTTTGATTTTCGGGTAAACGCTTAGGCTCTCAGCCGGCACTCTGCTCATCCTTACAGACTTTTGTCTTTACCTTTATGAATGTGTATTACTGTTATTTAATGCTGTTCTGTTTATTCTTTTCTTACTCATTTGGATATTATGTGGAATATGCAAAAGTCACCCTACGCCTGACTTCACGTTTTATGGTGTCGGCCATTTGCAAGCCACCATCACAACCAAGAAAATATAATTTTGTGTTTTTAGCTGAATGGGGAAATGCAAAAAATATTATTTGTGCATTTAGTAGCGTAATGTGATAACAATGCCTATTTATTTTTAGCAGTGATGCAATACAATTTAAGTCACTTAATATTTCAAGCAGCTGACACTTTCTCATTTTTTTAAATTGACATTTATAAACAAATTCTTACCTCTTTGTTGTAGTTCCAGTATATATTGAATTGATCCTAAGATTCTCAAAATATTACCTTCAACATAATTGAAGGTTTTCGCCTATTCCCTAATAAATTCTGATTAAATAAATTAACAAGATGCTATCAGAAGATGCTATCACGCTGTAACATCCATCGAAATGCAAGTAACTAGCCATTCACTGATGAAGATGCCTTTCAGGGATATTTCTAAGATAATTGCAGATTGTCAGCAGATTCAAGCCCTCATCACGCTGAGTATATCAATATTCAGAAGAATGAACATAATCAAAGCAGATTTTACCTAGACATATAAAGCCAAGACTTATTTGTAGAATTCCATGAGATAAGTGAATGGAATATTTTGATATAATTTTCAATCTGCGAATTGACAGAATCTTTAGAGCATTGGATATGATGCGCCTACACTGCTGTAGTCAACTTTGTATTTCATTCATTCGGGGTCAGTAAGAAAGCGCCACCTCAGAACTCTGGATTGGAAGAACTTGCAATAATGTCTGACTGGATACTTGCAGTATTTGGTGTATTGAGTCCAAATCTCACCATAGCCTACATGGTTGGTAGACAAAATCCGTCTGTCGGTTAAACGCCTCCACTAGGCAATTTGGGTGCATTTAGCCTAGATTGCTGTATTAAAAGCATCCAGACCAGTAATTCGGTTTGAGAAACTTTTCTGAACCCCTATTCTACCAGTGGACATGATATACAAATCGCTATGTGCATTGCTTTCCTCTTGGTGAAAGACTTTTAGAAATGAAAATCTGAATTTTGAAAGTATCGTTCTTCGTTTCGCAGAAAAAAGAAAAAATGTTGGAGAATTATCGCTGTATTGTTTGTGTTCGTAATAGATCTTGCCATCTTTTATACTTAATTCTTATGTATTTATTCCAACTTTGCAATAAGAATGCGAAGTGACTTTGAATTTGATTTATTATATTTAAAAAGAAATCAAATAGTTACATACATAAAAAAATGTTCATCGTCTTCATAGCTTTCTGGTCTGATCAGTCAAGTTTGATCTGAAGATAACAACAACAATAACAACAATTATATCTCCAACCACAACAAATTATCTAGTCATCGGAAATAGCCGCAGCATTAATAGTTTCATAAACACAGGCACTCCCTCTCATACTATCGATGATAAATGCTGAAGAACAACTGTCAGATTTGGACTACGTCTACTTCAGCTATCAGCGCAATTGAAATCTCTACAATTTAAAGAAGTTAAAAATAGACAACAAAAATATATGAAATCTTCCACGTGTACATCTAGTCACATTGCATTCTATAAGAAACTATTCAATGTCAGATGCGTATCTGATATATTTAGAAAAATAGATCTGTAGATTGAACTTAAGGCCGTTCCACAGTCTGACTAGGTGTGATAGGTCAGCGAGGTCAGAACTGACCGGTGGATGGGTAGCAACAATTTGCTTAATCACTCAAACTCTAAATTGTAAATGCTGTCTATTCAGTATGTGACTAATCTCTAAAATGCTTTATTGCAGCGTCTCCGTGTGTGTGTGTGTGTGGGTGTGTGTGTGTGTGTGTGTGTG
>NC_068981.1:149694509-149695373 GCF_001194135.2 Octopus bimaculoides
ATATATATATATATATATATATATATATACATCCATATATGTGCATATACATACATACATACATACATATATACATATATACATGTATATGTATATATATATATATGCATATTATATGCATACACATATATATATATGCATAGTATATGGATATATTTACAGATACTAATATATATATAAGTTTGTAAATATATTAATATACATATGTGTGAATATATTAATATATATACATGTGTGTGAATATATATATATATGTATATATGTACATATATATATACACATATGCACACCCGTGCACTCACACACGCACTCACACTCACAGACACAGACACAGACTCATATATGTACGTCTGCATATGAACATATATTTAGATAAATATAGATATTAATAGATGTATGCATGTGTGTGTGCGTACATATGGGTTATATTGTGCCTTAAGGTCAAGAAGTTAAACTTTTGATGGAATTAGACTTTGATTGTGTTTGCAGCAAGTTTAATGCTGACGTCATGCCTCTTTGAATGTACCAAGATTCTTCTCACTTGCTCTGTCACTCTCTCTCTCTCTCTCTCTCTCTCCTTATTTCTTTATTGCCCACAAGGGGCTACCCACAGAGGGGACAAACAAGGACAGACAAAGGGATTAAGTCGATTACATCAACTCAGTGCATAACTGGTACTTTATTTATGAACCCCGAAAGGATGAAAGGCAAAGTCGACCTCGGCAGAATTTGAACTCAGAACGTAACGGCAGACGAAATACCGCTAAGTATTTCGCCCGGCATGCTAACGATTCTGCCAGCTCTCTCTCTCTCTCTCCTTACTATACGCAGATGCAAGCACTCTCATTAATTTTTACACTCACA
>NC_068981.1:149695971-149699160 GCF_001194135.2 Octopus bimaculoides
ATATATATATATTAAATGAAAGATAAACCAAAATGAAAATGCCACTTTTTAAAAGATTGGGTGTTTTAATTAATTTACATTACATGTTCCGTTTGTTTTGAAAAAACCTTATCAAAAATGAGTATAAAATATGTGGGAAGAGAAGAGGGCTATTAATGGAATAAAATTGAAATTAAAATTAATAACATTCATAGTTTACTGTTATTTCTTGTATGCGCACGTGGTCCTTTCATTCTGGAGTTATGATAAGTTCAACTCGCTGCGATAGTAAATTACTACTAGAGACGCAAGCACATGTAGGTGGCGGACAATTGGCAACTTCAGCATCACAAAAATGTACGCAGTTATTCCGCCTTCATAATCCAAGCTTTTCTGGTCAAGAACAATACTACTTGTTCGACAGGCTTCTTACTCTCCCGACTTGACACGGATATGGAGAGAGATCTTTAACGATAATCCCTTGAATATATATTGAACTAGTTCCTGCCATAAATAATACTCTCATCACCAAGGGTAGAGGTGCATTCTGAACTTTTGTATCTACAGACATTCAGCGATATATGGGCCCCTAGCAGCTGCTAAAAAGTAGAAAATGACTTACAGATATAATGTTTAGTATGAATATAAATCACTAGTTGAAAACATTAAAATAATCCAAGTATACATTATTGCATGTTAGATATATATTTAAGTGCAAGCAAACGTATTATAAGATAGCAATTAGATAATTTTTAATGAAATGAGATCAAGGCAAAGGGAGAAAAGTGAATAAGGGTTAGTGGAAGAATTAATCTCAGTGTATGACTGTATTGACCGCATGAAATTTCACAAAGTAACAGCATCATCGCTGAAAACACAACTCCAGGTCTCGAACTCCTCGACCTTTCCACTTGCATAATGTAACGAGAAAAAAAAAAGAACCTTCTAAAATGTGATTTGCAAAGCTAGAACTGGCAACTAAATCTCTGCCTAACTACATTAAAATGCTATATTTAAATAAAAAGGGGTGGAAAATTGAATATTAATTTGATTAATATCAACTTAAAACCAGTGGCCTAGCATAATCTTCAGATTAAAATGTTATAGGTAAAAATTAAACCAAAGTATTATGTTCGTTTTCAGGTAAACTTGATTATATTTCTACTTATTTAAAGCTAAACAAACGTCAAAGCGCTGGTCCAGCGTTATGTGTATGTTACAGTTACTGCTCAAAACCCTACAGAATGTTCTTCTGACTCTCAGCAAGTCCGTTTTCATTTAAAATGTATACGACAAAAAATTATACGTTTTTATAACTTACCCACATTTTGATGGATTAAGTTACGTTTACACACATTTGCATAAAAAGCGTTGCAGCTCGATTCTTGTATATCAACTTCGGTATATTGTCCTAACAGATGGTACTCGCATTGACAACACTCATTATATAAGCAGTTGTTTCTTCATTCAGTTTTATGAGCTGACGATGTGCATATTAGATCGGGATTTATTATTTCACCAATTTCAGCAATTGGTCTGCGGCAACACAGGAGGACAACCACAGAAACAGAATTCGTAAATGAGAGAAAATGATACAATTGCTTCCACAGCTGTTTCTATTAAATGTCATGCAGTCCAATGTTATGCTTTCTGTTGAGAAAATCTTGCCTAGAAAAATCTCCTAGAGTGGTACTTTTCCAACCATACCAACTGAGAATTTTCTAATTATTTATGCCATTTTCATACTACAATGTAATTTAAATGAGACAAACATTGTTCAGTCGATACAAATACTACTTTCTTTAAACTACTACTACTACTACTACTACTACTACTACTACTACTACTACTACTACTACTACTACTACTACTACTACTACTACTACTGTTGCTGCTACTTCTACTACTACTGTTGCTGCTACTACTGCTGCTGCTGCTACTACTACTACTACTACTACTACTACTACTACTACTACTACTACTACTACTGATGATGATGATGACGACGACGACGACGACGACGACAACGACGATGAGGATAATAAATGCCCTGAAGCAGTACCAAGCAGTGGCAGTCATAGCTTTTGATCTTAACTGATTGAAAGTGTTATCATGCACATTTTTTGTCTTGGTATAAAAAATGGGCTACAATAAATATTCTGCTCAAAACTACGAATCTGCTTGTTAGTTGTTTGACTGTAAGCAGTTGAGCATGTCCCTTAGTGGCTGACGCTATGTGCATCCCTGATCACGAGCAGAAGTAGTGGGGAAGCATCATACCCATGTGTTGGGAGGGATTCTTTGGAGTTTGAATAATTCACCTCTGGATACATGTTTTGTTCATCATCTTAGAAACAACCCTTATTCAGGGACCTTTTCAGCGGGAAGGGCTTCTCGATATGAAGAACATTCCTACTGGGCCCCACCTGCAAGTTCATGTGCTGTTTAGCATGCTAAACGATCACCATGTCGCGCACATATAGTTGTGATACATGTGCCTGGTGTACCCTTATCAGTCGGGTGGTCACGATGGGTATATTGGTCTTCGTATATTTATACTCCAGCGTCACTTTGATGGCATGCGTTGCACTTTCACTCAATGCTAATAACAATAACGGTTTCAAATTTTACTACGAAGGCAGCAGTTTTAGAGGAGGGGATGAGTCAATTATATCGACCCCAGTGTTCAACTGCTACTTATTTTATCGACCCCGAAAGGATGAAAGGCAAAGTCAAGGCAGTAGCTGAATTTGAACTCAAAACGTAAAGACGGACGAAATGCCACCAGGCATTTCGCCCGGGATGCTAATGACTGTGCCAGCTCGTCTCCTCAGTAACAATCCTTTCTACTATAGACACGAGGCCTGAAATTTGGGGGAAGGGGAATGGCCGATTACGTCGCCCCCAGTGTTGAACTAGTACTTACTTCATCGACCCCGAAATGATGAAAGCCAAAGTCGACCGCGGCGGTGCCGCCGCCTCGGTAATAATAACAATAATAATAATAATAATAAGAGATTCAGCACCGGGCTGAATAAGAGATTCAGCACCGGGCTGAATAAGAGATTCAGCACCGGGCTGAATAACAACATGGATGTGCTACACCGGGCTCCCTATACAAAAACAAATCTAATCCAATAACATCGATGAAATTAGGCAAAAGAACCGGTGGAAGATTTGAAGGAAGTGGTCTTTTAACGAAGATAATTT
>NC_068981.1:149703682-149710556 GCF_001194135.2 Octopus bimaculoides
CTACGTAAAATACTGTCTATGTGATCTCAAATTTTAAAGCAAACACATAATTTTCTTATGGTTTCTTAAACATTCACTTGAACAAAACTGTACAAATCCAAATATATGGTACCCTAGGCATAACACCTACATGAACTTCTAACTTGTTGTCTCTTGAGGTCTCTGGGTGAGACTTGGATCCAACTTGTACAAATGCAAAACAAAAGTCAAACATAAAATAATAATAATAATAATAATAATAATAATAGATAGAGAAATTAAAGCCAATAGGCTAGATATAGTTGTCAGAGATCATGGAGAAAAAAAATGCTTTCTAATTGATTTATGAATACCAGCAGATGACAACGTTTCTTTAAAAGAAATGGAGAAACTTACAAAATACAAAGACCTGGAAATAGAGGCAACTCGAATGTGGAATCTAAAAACAGAACCAACTCTTATCATAGTAGGCGTATTAGGTATAATAAAAAATATTCAGACAAATACATAACAAAAAAAACAAGACTTACAAGTATATATATAACATACAGAAAATTGCACTACTGGACACTGCCCGGGCCCATCGAACGGCTCCCGTCCCCTTATATCTTAGAGAACACGCCTTGCTCTAACAACGCAACCTTCCTGCTTGTCATTGAAGAATTAATCAAGAGCCAATCTCTCCGCCAGCACGTCAGTCGCAATGCCACTCTTAAGCGCCTCTTCTAGCCTTCTAGCTAGCTCTCCTTCCCTCTATCCTCCAAGTCTATTTTCTTACTAAATCCTACTGCTTCTACTCTTATAGCCCTTTTCATGATTATCCACCAACGGTTGTTGACGATTGCGCTTGATAACTTTCAATGGATTAACTTGCTAACCCGGTTTCTGAGTACTCCACGCACCGAGAAATACATGTTCAGATTCCACTTCCCAGCTCTGCTTATGGACCCTATCTAGATCGACTGTGCAAATCAGAAATTTGTGGTCTGTATACTCGAAGACTTTGAACTTCGAACTGTGGACAACCTATGCTACTTGTTTCTCCTGACCTACAAAATACCCTATTTAAATACGATCTGGAAGACTCGGTGCTATTTTCCAATGTCCACATTGGCGCATTCGGTAAACCCAGTCGGTATCGCTCAGCTAACTGGAAACAATTGAGCAGTTTGTGAGTCTTTTGCACCCCACTCTCTTATCGGCTAGCCCTAACCTCTCCAGGCGTGCATCAAAATGGCGATTCAATCTGCGACTAGATTAAAAGAGCGAGATGTCCCAAGGAAAACTTCGAAATTCTGAAGAAATTTGTTTGCCCCGCCCCAGTTGATGCGTACACAGCAACTAGTCTGAAAGCACTACCTTCGCTGTTGCTCACATCTAGAACCACCAACTTACCTTCCGGGTCTAGGATGATCGTCTGTACCTCGAGATCCTGGCCTTTCCTAAACAGTACAACGCCACCCCATTCTAGGCCGACTAAGAGTTGCGTAGATCCCATAATCGTCGAAAATGGGAGCTAGATCGCGTATGTAGGAAATCCTGGTTTCGCTGACGGCCTTCACATCCATAGATAGTGACCTGAGGTTATTGACCAGGCGTCCCTGCTTCCAAGGCGACCCCAGGCCACGAATATTTACTCTAATTAATCCCATGCCAACCGGAAAGACCTGTGAAAAAGAAAAAGAGCGAGGTCACTTAGCCTGCCGGTGATGTTGGCAGTCGCATGACCTAGCCTCCAGATCTGGTTGGAGTTTCTCTGGAAAACTCCTTTAAAAATCCTTTGGAGGCTATTATATTCGGAGTTCCCACGTCGTGTGGGAATACTCTAGCACCGAATGTTTTCGTTAGTTGTTAGTGGCATACGCACTATGTACAAAACCAAATATATGGCACTTTAGGCATAACACCAACATGAACTTCTAACTTGTTGTCTCTTGAGGGCTCTGGGTGAGACTTGGAGCCAACTTGTACTAATGTAAAGCAAAAGTCAAACATAAAATAATAATAACAAACAATAATGATCATAATAATAATAGAGCGAATAACAAGAGAACCACAGTGCATAACAGGAGGACCGCAATGAATAACAGTATGCCCGCAGCGAATAATAGGAGAAACGTAGCGAATAGCAGCGAATAGCAGCGAATAGCAGCGAATAACAGGGGGTCCACAACAAACAAGAAGCGAACTGCAGTGAATAACAAGAGGGCCGCAGCGAATAACAAGAGGACCACAGTGAATAACAAACAGCATAGACGTGTGAAGGTAAGTTAAATATGGAACCATCACAAAGCAGGAATTAAGAATTCGCCAAAACAATGAAAGAAACGTATGTTTTAATGTAAGCCATCTCAGGAAATTGAATTATTATTATTATATGGAGTACATATTTACGAAAATAGCTTCCCTCAGATGCATCGTCACAGCAAAATATGCAAGAAAATGTAAACATGTGGGCTGCAGTGTCTCTATACAAAAACTGCGAAACCGTGAGTAAACTTTTAATCACATATGAATTCATATCTCTACAAATATTCTATACAGATAAACATTGCTGTTTCTTGGTTTCTCGCTAATGCATCAATAATAGTTATAAATTTTATACAAACCACAAATTGACGCGTAGATAACAAATACTGAACACACGGAGTTTAAATTTCTTTAACCAAAGAGGCGACAAACCTCATTCCTCTGAACTGGAAAGGAACAACTTTGATCAGTGTTCGGTAAAAAAAAGCTATAAATATAGAACAGAGAACAAATGAGAAAGTAATTGCAGTGAATTTCATCCAGTGAGCACTGGGCAATCACTATACGAAAGAAACTTCAAAACGTCCAGAGGCAGTGTTTTCTCAAGAAGTTAACGCCGCAAAGTCGGACCCATCTCTCAATGTCACTGACCAAAGAAATATCAAAACCAAAACGACCGATGGACAGATAACGACTGCAATGAAGTGTTATATGCACTCTACACTACAACACTCCCCCAAACATACAAAAATAACCTCATACAGTAAATACCGAAATGAAATTAACCCTCTTCCCCACAACATATGCCATAGAGGTCCGATACCCATCAGGAAGAACACAAACAACAAACAATACAAATGCTAATAAGACAGAAGGCTTAAATGAAACCCCATAGCAAAACATTCTGGTGCAATACAATGCTCTCCAAACTGGAAAAAATGCCGCACACATCTCACCAGCAAGTGATGCAATAGAACGTTAATGTTTGCTAGTTCCAGTAGGTGGGTTATTGAACTATTGTTACATTTTGTTATTATTAATGCGGTACATATGCTGCTCTAAAGACTCTCTAAGACTCTTTAGATGCTTATATGCTTATAAATGCACTTTTTCACAATGCAGTAGCAATGAATTTGAGTAACCGTGAACCTAATTAATGATCATAATTCGCCTTAAGGTATGGATGAATTAAATTTAGCTGTAACTTCCCCATTCTTATAAACACTAAGTAGCTATTTAATTCGCTATGTGAACATATGTGCGCCAAACCACACCTCTGTGTATGCTTATATATTTTATGCGCGAGAGTACATGTGCCATACAACCTACGCGAGGGCGTTTATATATCCATATCCGTAAACGGTTATGTTTAATATTGTTTTCCATGTATTGTGTATTCGTTTCTTTTCTGCACCGTTATTTGTTTTATTGATCTAAATAAATGAATCTATATTTTTTTAATTTGCTGCTTTTCTTTACACGATCTAAGGAGATATCTTACATAACTGTTATTTTAACGAGTTTTATTTAGCACCCAAAGAGACACATCTACACCGTCGGATGCTTCTGATCCAGTTCTTAAGTATCTTACTCGTGAGGGATCGATGCTAGATGGGTCGAAACAATTGTAGTGATTAATAAAAATTCTAGTATCTTCTATCTTCCGTCTCTCTCATTAAGCAAATACACAGCGAACGCAGTGAAAGTGTGTGTGTGTGTTCGTATGTGTGTGTGTGTTTGTGTGTGTGCGTGTGTGTGTGTGTGTGTGTGTGTGTGTGTGTGTGTGTTCGTGTGTGTATTACAAACAAGGAATTAACAAAATAGAATTTGAATTCGGATATTGATAAAGTAATAAAAATATATCAATTTTAAAACAAAGACACTACAAGTTCATCGATGTCACCTTATAGCTATGCACAGTCATAAACACACATATAGTTCATCTATGAACATATGTATTCTGTTTCTGCTTGTACGAAGTAAAAACAGTGAAGAAGCAGTGAACAAAGAAAAAACATAAAGTTATTTCTATATTTTATGGTTTGCCATATGTAAAATTCGAAGTAAAAACACTTATATAAATAATTAATTGTTCTGTTGTGAACTTTTTTTTTGAATATTTGATGATATTGTTATATACACACATTCGCACGTATTTCTTCGTAATCAAATTCTTTTACACTCACACAAATACAAATGCACACTCGTACATGTGTGTGTGTGTGTGTGAATGTGAGAGGCGGATACATAAATGCACACATGCATACATACATCCATACATACATACATCCATAAATATGCATATGACACTAGCATATACGTTGAAATCTCTTAAAATCGTCTTGTATATTCAATGGCACAGAACCTGATATTTGCTGCATTATATTTCCCATACAATAGATCAATCATCGTACTCAGCCACATTCCGCATTATTGTCACAATACAAATGATCTACGAACGCATACAACCATATTCAAGATTACATTTGCCAAGACATCAGATATATCACCACATATAACAACATTTACTACAGTGTTGTCAATAAAAATAAATCTGCCTCATCATCCATCAACATTCAGTATTTTATGCTTAACATTATAGATCCGTCATCACATCTCACATCAACCACTTCAGTGTTAATGCAATATACTTCTAATAACAACACTAACCGCAATATTGTCAAGACTATAGGCCTATCACCAGTTGCAGCAAAGCATGATACAAGAACAGAAAAGGAGACATGCTCATTTTCCAGCAAGACGATGAGTAGGGACACATCAAAACTCGAAAAATGCTTCGGTGGCATAAAGATAACAAACATACATTGAAAAGACTTAGCAGCTGAAAGAGTTATTTGCTAACATGTATGACTGTTTCTACTAACTTCGTTAAATTCCCGCTTCAGTGAGGCAGTTTATAACACATCGAATGCTTAAGAAAACGTCAATTGAAGTTATTTCGTATATAACTATTTCTCTAATATGCACACATTCCAAAATATGAAAGACTAATCGCTAACATCATTACCAAACATACACACCTCTTCTCAAGATCACAATTAAGATTCAGACCACAATACACAGCCATCACAGTGATCAGGACTTAATTCAACGAATATATGATGGCGAAAGCATCAAAAGTCCACCCACATTAACCATTTCAACCAACATCAATACAGTGAAAGATGCTCCCAAGTCCATCTCCCATTTTGCATTTATACAAAAATACTCAACGCCACTATGTGTGTGTGTGTGTGTGTGTGTGTGTGTGTGTGTGTGTGTGTGTGTGTGTGTGTGTGTGTGTGTGTGTGTGTGTGTGTGTGACTACTGCTTACGTGCCTTTGCTTATGGCAGACCATCAAAAATGATTATAGTAACGGTCGAAGACATTCATCCTCCCTCGCCTCTAGTACATTGTTTCTCATGGGAGCGTATGCAGCTAACAAGAGCGATACGAGATTCTGTGGCCCTGAGAGCACTGAGAGTGATCCCGAACAATAGCATCGTTGGGTTGAATACGACGTCACCTCCTCTCTTCATACATTCGGTTTCAAAGTGCTCTACTCCAGTATCACACACAAACCTCCAAGCCCCCAGATTAAGAGCCAACCGATTGGGAGGGACACCACATAAAATTATATATTACTTGATACGACCATGAAGATGAAGTTATGGACGTCCATGTCTTGATCACACATTCGCTACTAGTTAATTTTACCAACCCAGTCGAAAGCGACCGAAATGATCTAATCATATTTAGATGAGAATTTCAGCGCAAATTTTCTTATAAATTCGTGAAAACACGTGATTTCACCATGTACACATTTGAGCTACACTGTCTGAAGTTTATCCACATACTTGTAAGAAAGTTAGAAATTTGAGCATTTTTAGGAAAATCCTATGTATTTGCGCGCGCGCGCGTTTGTAAATAGGAGTTGTTGTCTGGTAAGAAGTATGCGTCCCAACCACAGCTCGAATAAATTTTGGTTAAAAACACAGTAACGAAAGGAGCTTAAACTACGACATAGAAAAGAAAGATAAATTCTGAGCTGTGTGCCAAAATCTCTGTGAAAGCAGTTTAAAATCCACACTTGATGGGATTTTAAATTTATTTCTTTCCGCTGTGCGACTGCTTTCGCTTTTAAATGTACATCTCCCATTCTCACCACAACCCCTCCCTGTTTTATTATCATTACCATCATCATCATCTTCATCATCATATCCTTCTTCATAATTCTCTGACATAGTTAAAACATTTTTAGCCAAGTCTGAAAACATCATAAAACAAGATGGCTACTAAATTAGAAATTTACTTGTTAGCAGAAATCTCTCATTTTGTATTGTACTACTTAAACTTACATCGATCGATAAATGCTAATTACATGTTTCTTTTCAAAGTCGATTTACAGAATAAGTTGTTGTTCTATAACCGCAGGTCAACCAGATTAATACTGTTCAAATAATGACTATTCTGTCATTATTTTAAATTGATTTATAATTGATTTTAATAAACTACAGAAAGATTAAGTGCAAAATTTATTAACCATACAAACATACATTGATATACATACAGCAATACATATAGCAATGCCGAAATTCTTCAACATATCTTTAATGATTTGCCTTCTTAATAAATATATATATA
>NC_068981.1:149710663-149711877 GCF_001194135.2 Octopus bimaculoides
TATACCGGGTGGGTAAGATATTTGATGACATACCTTATTTTGATCATTGCTGCATTTTTTTGTATAATTTTTTTTTTCAGAAAATAATACTGGCAGACCCTCAGCTTACTCAAGAAATGAAGAGGCATGCTGTTATCATGGTTATAAACGCTGAACATACCGATTTAGAAATATCTTTATTTTTAAAAGTTGGCATACCTTTCGTCTACAAAGTTTGTAAGGAGCTAGAGACTGAAGATGGAAACGTATCACCAGTATCAAAGCATAAAAAATATTCTAAACGCTCTGAGATCATCAGAACACCTGAATTTATCCCACAAGTTCAACAGATTACAATCCCAGAAAGATCATAATGTCAATTGCAAAAGACCTCCATGTGTCAGAAAAAACAGTTGGAAATGTTGTCCATGAAGATATCAGATATAAGTTTTATATGATGATGAAAGGTCAATTTGTCCGAAAAAGGAAAAGAAGATCACTACATCAGATTTAAAAGGGTTTTAAATAAACTGAAAAATCCAGCAGAAGAAGATTTAATTTGGTTTTTCTCAAACAAGAAAAACTTCAACAAAGATCAAAAAGTTATCATAAGAAATAACAGATGGATATGTGCTGACCCTTCTGAAGTTCCAAGTGTTATGCATACAAAATTTCCTGTAACTGTCACTGTTTTAGGGGTTGTTAGCAATGAAAGACATGTGATGCCTCCTTACTTCTTTCCACAATGCCTTAGATTTAATTCTGCAGCCTACATTGAGGTCCTGGAAATAATTCTTAAGCCCTGGATAGACAGTGTATGCAATGGAAGGCCATATGTGTTTCAGTAAGACTCTTCACTATCACACATGACTCTAGTAACACAGGAATGGATGGCTGAAAATGTTCATGATCACATAACCTCTAACATTTGGCCTCCTAATTCTCCCGATCTCAATCCATTAGACTATCATATGTGGAGCGTCGTTGAGAAAGTGGTCAATGAACACGCCCATAACACCAAAGATTCTTTGAAAGCTGCCATTGTCAGATTAATGTCCGAAATGAACCAGGGCCACTTGATTCGAGTATGCAGGAAGGTCGTTTTAATGAAAACATTATAGCATTTTTTGATGAATAAAGTTATATATATCTGTTTTTTTTCACGGACATAAATCTGTCCTCAAATATCTTACGCATCATATATATACACACACACATATATATATATATATATA
>NC_068981.1:149711887-149716114 GCF_001194135.2 Octopus bimaculoides
GTGTGTGTGTGTGTGGATGCTTGTGTGTCTGCGTTTGTTCCCCAGCATCGCTTGACAACCGATTTGGTGCGTTTATGTCCCCGTAAATTAGCGGTTTGTCAAAAAGTGACCGATAGAATAAGTACTAGGCTTACAAAGAATAAGTACATACATACATACATACATTTTTTATCCCTTATTCGTTTCAGTCATTTGACTGCGGCTAAGCTGAGGCACAGCCTTGAAGGGCTTTAGTCGAACAAATCGATCCTAAAACTTATCAGCCGGCCTGAGACTATAGTAGAAGACATTTGATCAAGGGGCCACACAGTGGGACTGAAACCGAAACCGAAACCATGTGGTTGGGAAGCAACGCCTTCGTATTTATATGTTAATATATTTATATTTATCTCTATGCGCTTAAGAAGTCATTAGTATTGCTTACACCCAATGCATTGCATATTTAAACTCGTGTTCAGTAGATTCTAGAGAATTTCTCAATATTAAGTAAATTTTAACTATATTGAAGCAATGTAATTAAGAAGATAAATAAATATATATTTTATATAATTAAATAAGCATCAAATGATATCTTTATATTTTCATGTATATTCAAACAGAATGCAACTAAACAATTTTCGAAAACAATGTTTGAAATGATGCATTTCCATACTCTTCGCAAAAACACACGTTTAGATATAACATTACAATGATGTTGTGTAATATAAATATGATGCTCAAAACGCATTGTAAGCATGAAATATCATAAGAGTAGAATATATATATCAGCTTTATACCGAATCAGTACTGCGGGCATTCGTGAAAGATATGCGAAAGATAAATGGAATAGCTGAATAAGAGAATAACAATACATGTTACAGTAATTTGAAATACACATTAAAGTTATTAGTATACTAAAGGAACAGTTAATAAGTCATAATAACAACTATTAAACAACTGAAAGGTATTGGAAAAAATGGCGCTGTAAGCAACGTGGTGATTGAAAGAGAATTAAGCATGACGTTTGCAGAATACGCTAGATCAAGAAACAATTTTGCATTCGCACAGCAAAGATTGAAACAAACGAAAGAATTTTAAACAGGATATTTATGTCGTGAGGTGTCTAATATAAATTTTTAGTCGATTGTTGAGTAGCAAGAATCAACTTGAGTAGAAGCTGATAAATATTTAAAACATTAAAAACTAAAAGTTAAGGATGTGAAGGAAACTCAAAATAACTATATTGTAAAAATAACAAAAACTTCTCAGTATCAGGAAGAAAGCATCACTGCATAAACTCTGTTTTTATCTTCTCGGTAACAGAAGGTGCTAAAGTCGGTGTTTGCCAAAGTAGTGTAGACAGGATTGTTGCTAAATCTTATTTCTTGCGATATACTCTTCAATGTAACAATTCTACTCTCTTATTCCCAATCTTTCTCTTCGTATCTCAGACTCTATATTGCTCTTTCTCACAAACATAAAACATATTCGTTGGCATAGTTAGCTGTGCCACTGTAGAAGTGATGAAGAAATAACGCACTCTCAGACGCATAATTGTCTTTCTTTGAGAGTGCGTGTATTCCTTTACACGTTAAACATACAATATTACACTACAACAGTTTCGTGCCCATTTTACCTTGTGTAGAGATAGTGAGAGTGGGAGTAGATAGCGGTGTATGGAATTCAGCGTTTCACGCATTCCGCATCACTAGAACGTTCGATTATCTGCGCGAAACTCGAGCGTTTAAGAACAGTGAGTTTGAGTTCTGTAGATCTTAAAACTTTATCTGATATTTTGTGAACTTAGCTATTTTCAAATGAGAGTAGCACATTTTAAATTAGATCGAGCTAATATTTTGTTTTGTATAAGGCATTATGAAGGTGACACCAAGAAAGAGGTTTGCCAGCTGAATACTAAATTTCTTAAATAAAACTTACTTGAAAATATTGTTACAGTTTCACTTACATTTCAAAGATCAATTCTCTCTACACGTTGGAAAAGCGCCATGAAATTAGTCCTTTTACTCTGCCAAATTTATAAATCCATATATAGATAAGTTTTGTTTAAGAAGTTCACGCCATCGAATAATACACTTTCTGTAATACACTTTCTTCAGTTTTATTCCAGTATAATGCCAAACTGTGCTTTAGAGCGGTTTGGAGAGAATCTGAACTCATAGAGAGATACAGTTTGTTATGGCATTTAATTTATCTCCAACTTTAAATCTAAATCGCCAACTTCATTCGTATGTCAGTTGTAAGATTCTGTCATTACTAAAATAGCCTTTGAACATTATATAATGCCTATTAATAACCTAAATGCGATATAAATTTCATCATTCAACAAAGGTAGCTCTTTTTAAATAACTATTGTGGCTAACATCTAAAAATAACACTTCTTAACCATAAACATATTAGAATCCCCCTGTTAAAAGTTTTAGCAATTAACTGAGTATGAGGTTTATCTAAAAAAGAAACTTAGGAACATAAGAAAAAATGATTGTAGACATAAAAATAATATTATTGTACGTTATTTCAATACATCAGAAAATATAAATAATCGAATAAAACAAAACTTACTAAAACAAGTTTCCGTTTGCTAGTATAAGCGTTAAAGATAAGACCAAAAAAAAAAAAAATTCCAGCACTAAATTATGAATTTGAATGAGCCAGATTTCTTATTGACTTTCAAGATTTCAGGTTAAAATTAAAAACAAATTAATATATAAATATCAAATATGTATGTGTGTATATATGTGTGTATGTTAGTAGTGTAAGAATTTACATACGCTGAGTGAAAATTAAATTAAATAAAACAATAGATTTCAATCCCGCTACTCTGAATTATTAGCATTTGTAGAATTGTTTGTTT
This sequence comes from Octopus bimaculoides, assembly GCF_001194135.2. Lineage (NCBI taxonomy): Eukaryota > Metazoa > Mollusca > Cephalopoda > Octopoda > Octopodidae > Octopus > Octopus bimaculoides. Next base: position 149,714,739 of record NC_068981.1, read on the forward strand.
TCTTTATTAATGTTCATCGAAGCCCTGTAATAAGATTGATATGAGAAGATATCACTTTCATATAAATTCTATTTTATTATGAATTTGCATATGTTTGCTTCTTTCTATAAATCTATTTATCCATCTATCTTCATGTATATCGATCAACGACTAAAAATACAACACGCTTAAAAGAATATTTGCGTTATATATGACAGACAACCATTAGCAAAATTAGAAGACTGGTGCAGGCCATATAGAGTGACAAGGAAGTTTCCATCACAAAAATTAAATGGTGGGTTCAGTATCGCTACACTGCATCTTGAACAGGTTGTTATTAGCATATGTCTGAGGTCGGGCCAAGCTCTGTGCATAAAATTGGGTAGATAGAAATTGTTTTGAAACGCATTATATACACTGTACACAATGCCACACTGCTTTTAACTGACAATTACGTTAAGGGTACACGTATCTATAGAATACATAGTTACATCGCTTGTTAATTCGACGAATAGATCGTCGAATGAATCGACAAACATAACGCTCATACGTCGAATGTGATAGACGTGTCCACTGAAGTGACGGACAAAATTGCCTTCCAGTATTTTGTTGTAGACCTTTGCCTTTTGACATGAACTCTAGCCAATATCAACTTCGACTTAGATTTTTCTGTGGTGAATAAAATACCGACTGATGTCGATTAAATCGCTTATATCCATCCGAGTCTCCTGAAAGCTTTGGCTTAGGCTATAAGCCAATATTATAACAACATGCCATACTTCTAAATTCAACGACGTACGACAGAAACTTCTGCTTGACCTATTGACTGCTAAAATAGTGGTCACGCCTACATAGATGAATCACAACTTATCTCTTTATACAAAAGAAGGAAAAGAGATTTTCGATTAATGCGTACAAGAGCAACTATACCCGAAAATGATGCGATACACACAGCTGAAAGCACTTCATCTTAAGTCTACTCAATTGGGATTAACCTGGGGCTAGAAAAAGGTGCCAAACAGATGTATGCATGTATGTATGCATGTATGTATATGCATACATACATACATACATACATACATACATACATACATACATACATAATACATGTATATATATATATGCATGCACATCAATGAATGTATATGTATGTATATAACTATGTCAGGTCGCTGTTGAGCGCTAATGGTAACATGTAACTCAGTACACCCTGTCGCATGGTCGGGTTGTTGGTTACTAAACTGGAAACCCCATGAAGCTTACTTGGTGTGGAAGGTTATTATTGGACACACCGCAGGAGGGAAAATAAGACTTGTCAAGGGGCGGAAGAACTCATGTGTAGTCAACGGCCATCCAGCATTGTGTACATGGGTGTGTGTTTGTGTGTGTGCATGTGT
>NC_068981.1:149716418-149717100 GCF_001194135.2 Octopus bimaculoides
TATATATATATATATATGTATATGAGGTGGGGGAACGAGGTTCATTAGCCGTGGTGAAGGCAACTCCTACAGGAAAGTGACACTGACATAAAACCAGGTCATGGTAATAACAGTTACTGAACTGGCTGCAAATCAAACCCATGACTGTTGATGGGGACTCCTGTTTTGAAACGAAACCGTGATTAGGACAACCAGTATAGTTGAATAGATCTCTGAATTCAAATCGGCTTACCCCTGCTGGCTTGCAGCATCCTTTTTGAGGAAAAGCCTAGGAGAAGGAACTCCGATATAAAACCTGCAGTCAACTTAGTACTAGTCATCTTGCTTTGCTTTCACTGGAATCTACTGTTTTGACCCAGAGAGTGGCGGGAATTCTGTACAAGTGTTTGCCACTGAAACCCAAAGAAATCCTCGACAAAATATTATCTTAAAAGTCATCTAAGGGATCATGAACGGAGTGACTGTACTGTGTGATGGGGTGTGCTGTTTGTGTTGATGGGACAACTGTCATCTCTCAGGATGAACACCGCTCATTATTTGTGTTTTCATAGAGGTGGCTCCATTAGCCACTACTGCCTGACTTCTATCTTTCAGAAAGTCATGTAACCACTCTCCAAGTTTTCCAGCTATGCCAAGATCACGCAGTTTGTGGCATATCACACCATGATCCACTTTGTCAAAA
>NC_068981.1:149717110-149717663 GCF_001194135.2 Octopus bimaculoides
CAGCTATGCCAAGATCACGCAGTTTGTGGCATATCACACCATGATCCACTTTGTCAAAAGCTTTTGCAAAATCAAGGTATATTACGTCCACATTTGAGTTGTTGAGTAACTGCCTCAACATCCAGTCATAATGTTGTAAGAGCTGGGTCAGGCAGCTCCTACATTTCGAAAGCCATGTTGAGTATCACTCAGCAATTTATTTTCTTCAAGGAATGCGATTAGTTTCTCTCTGACTATCTGTTCCACGACTTTGCTGATGCATGAAGTCAGAGAGATAGGCCTATAGTTTTTGGCATCAGCTCTGCTTCCCCCTTTATGGATTGGGCATGTTATTCCCTCCTTCAGCTTGCTTGGCAGTCTGCCGTTTGCGAGAAAGCTCTGGAAGAGGATCTGGAGGGGTTTTGCCAGGGCATGCTTACACGATTTAAGGAGGATTGCTGGGAAACCATCAGGACCAGCAGTTTAGTTTGTGTCCACTTCATCAATGACTAGTAGTACATCTTCTTCGTTAATGTTGATGTATTCCATCGTAACTGCCTCACTGGTTATAGGG
>NC_068981.1:149718243-149739117 GCF_001194135.2 Octopus bimaculoides
ATATATATATATATATATATATATATACATACATATATATATATGTATATGTATGCATATATATGTATATATATATATATATTTATATATATGTATGTGCTTGTGTGTGTGTAGCGTTTCTTCATTTTTCCTTACCTTAGAGGCACTATTTCTCCCCTTCTCTCTGTCCTTAATTTTATATAATCCTTCTGAGGAAGGACCTACGTCCAAAATGTTAAGACACTTCATACCCACTTCCCAAGTGCTAAATTAAAACCTTAGTCGGCATAGATTCTTCTTTCTACATTCATTTCTGTTTGATTTTTCTTTTACTTCACGTTATTTTTATGCTTACATCGCATGTACATACGTATATACACACATATACGCACAAACAAGTACACACACACATGTACATACACACACACGTATATATATATGTATGTATGTGTGTATGTATGTATATATGTAAGTGTGTGAGTACGTGTATATGTATATGTGTGTATATGTGTGTATGAGTACGTATATACACACACATACATGCATACATCTATATATGTAGAGTGAGAGAGAGAGTGTGGAGGGAAGAGAGGCATATGGTGCTTGTGATAAAAGCACCATTACGCTACTATATTCAGTATATGGTGTTGAGTATAGTACTGTGACAACGGTATTCTCATGCAAAGTTTGTTATTTCTTTGCAAAACACGAATTCAAACTTACTTCGTTTTATTTATTTTTTACAGTGTAAATTTGAATGCAAATTGCAATTACATTATATCATATTACCGCAAGAGCAGTATTTACCATAATTAGTGGGTGTGCAGTGCTTGCTCAACACACCCAGAATTATGAAATACGATGAAATGATATCAGTATTCATAAAATCTGTTTACTAATTAAAACAATGAACAAATAATAAAGCACAGGAAAAAAACAAGGAGTATGTATTTGTCTTTTTCAATGAAGCAAAATACTTTGTGTAAAATCTCACAGAAATATGTATGGAAAATTATATGAATACACACACAAGCTTACATTGAAGCACACATACCCTTAAATGTTTATACATATGAGTATGCACATACATACATACATACACTCACAAACACACAGACACACACCTACATACACAGACACACAAATTTGTTAGCGCGCGTGTGTGTATTCGTTTTCATCTAATTCTACACATATTTTTCTCTATCGTAGTTTGTACAAATTGCATTTTCATTTTTGTTTTTGCTTTAATTAGTATCCTGATTTTAAAAACAATGATATCATACACCGTATTTCATAATGAAATTACTTTCAATCAGGCATTAGAATCATGATTGAATTACTATATTTAAATTGGATGGATATGTTTTCGGATCTCTTGAACCTGTCGCCATTTTGGTATTTTTTATCGATCAGCGTCTGGTCGATATATACAATCTTACTCTTATTTTTGGAATTATGTAATTTAATAAATCCTCTCACCAGACATACTGAAGTTACTCAATAAGCTCGAATAAAGTCATATCTTATGAACAAACCATTGCTATGTTGTTGCTATCCAGAATCTGACGGAGCATCGAACCTTTAAGTTTAGGCATAATCGAGCCGCCTGAAAGATTTATGGTGAGTGAAAGATTTAGTGTGAACGGCAGACAGTGAGAAAGATAAAGTGGAGAGAATGTATTGAACATTCAGGAAAGACAGAGGGACGAAAATACGAAGTCAGAAATAAAGAGACAGAGACACGTATGAAGAAATAAATAAAGGGAGATAAGTGGAGAGTGAAATACTGGGGAGGAGAAAATGGAATTATTTATAGGAAGGCTGTTTCATATATAAAGTTAAGTTTGTGTATTAAGTTAAAGTGGAAATTGTTAACAAAATACTTGAAAACATTTAAAACAATGAGATAATTGAAAACACAAAACTTAAAACGTTTTTCAACGAAAATATGTTAATTTTCTGCCTGAAGTTTCGGTAGTTGTTTTAAAGCATATTGGAAATATGTTTGCATTGATATTCTAATCAGAGTGTAAATAATCTCCCACAAAAGATAGCAAATAAACAGACTCTTTGCACAAACAAAGAATCACGTTTTTCAACATTGGAGTGTAGGAAACATATTTATAAAGAATGACGCTTGTCTGAATATTTTACTCGTTTGATATTTATTTCATAGACATTGAATGATGCGGGGTGAGGCAAATGAAAGAAACTTAAACACTGCAAATCCACTTCTGTTTATCCAACAACACTGTCTCGCACACTTTTAATAACACTGATTTCGTGGTAAAAAAATACGTTAAAATTGCAGAAGGCGCTTGTCTGTGCATTTGTGTGTATATATGTGTGTCTGTCAGAATTAAAAAGGATATGATAAGATTCAAAGAAACATTAATGTCAGCTACCTTACTAATCATTCTTATAGCTAATATAGTTGTTTTGGGGAATGATTCTTGAAGCAAAGCCACCGTGATATAAGTCCTTGCGTGTTTGATGTGTATCCCTTCTCTCCTTAGTTTATATTTTTAATGACACCCGAATGATTCTCTTCGGCAATATATATTATAATGGACAACGTGATCGAGAATTCATATTCAAGAATTTAGAAATACTGCAGGGTTTTAATTATGCATGTTATTTGAGACTCTCAATAAAGATATGCACAGTTACAGTGGATTTCATTTCCTGACTTTTGTTATTGTCCGTTTCACAAAACTTTATAATCAAATCATATATTTACTCACTGATTTCTTTACTGGTTTCCATTACTGAATTATGTCCATATTAGGGAGACATTCTCAAAAGTTTTTCGTCGATTACATTGACCATCGTATTTATTTTATCCATCTATTTTTATCAGGAGGATAACTTAATTGTTTTGAAACAACATTTTTTTATAAACCGGTTGTTTGAGTGAAAGATACGCAACAACATGGACACACTCACACATACACACACAAGCGCGCACACATGGTGCGACTCTGCACTGATGCACTCTAACAAATTCAACTATCAAAATAATGGTTCAGTCGAAACCATACGAGTGCACATTTACCAAAGGTTTCTTTTTGCGAAGTGAAGTTATTTCTCACCCCGAGAGTAGGTCCCAGAATGACAACACTTGATGTATGTTTGGAACCATCTCGAATTATAAGCAACAATAAATTAAAGTGCAAGTTGAATGATTTAACTTTAGGCTGATGTGTACTACTGTAGTCGAATCCGAATTGTAGTGTCGTTGTGTATAGCCGTATCGTCGGACATCTAATCTTATTTTCCATTTCGTTTTCAAACTGCTAGGCTTATGAGATACTGCTTAGCCTACATTATAATATCTCATGCTTGCTCGATGCTTTTATTTTACAGCTCTTCTATTCAGATGTTTGTATGTAGATCATTACTTGGATGCATGCTATTATAAATTTCTATTATCTTCTCAAACTTTTTGTTATTTCCATCTCCAGTGTAGTTATTGATTTAAGGTCCAGTATTTTGCAAGGGGACTCTTATTGGTGTGACCTGGCGGATAATTGCCATAAATTTAGAAAATATGATGCTAAGTGTGTGTCATCAATTGTCTTAGCTTGTAGTTTTTTTTTTATTGCAAACGATGAGTTAGCTGATATCAGACGGATGCAACATATTTTCTGTGATTATAACCCACGAAAATCGGAAATAGATGTATATTTTTACGAGTTTATATAAGTAAGGTTGAAGTGCACATAAAAGGGTGATAGAAATGACGATGTTCTAGAACGTGATTACAATTTTACTTCATAAGCGTGCTTGTTTGGCTTTTCACAATGTGGTACCTTTCCTAGTAATCTAGATTCTCGGAATAGTTGAAAATGATGCTGAATACAGTGATTCCTTATATTTTTAAGTATTGTAAGTTTGCGTTTGGGATTTCCTTATTTTTTTCATTGTCCAAGAGAAAAGACAGACAACATGATATAGTATGTTTTTGCAGTTATTTTTGTACGTTTGTCATTAAGTTTGATAATAGAGTCATTCAAAGTCGCGAAAAAAATTAGCACCATGAAGCTAGTCATTCAACTTCGTTTCTCGATTATTCAATTTCGCACTTCGGTCAAAGAATTTAGCATTCACATCATTCAAATTAAAACGACTGTCGAGAGCATTCAAATTAGTCAGAATGCGAGGAATTATCTTTTCGAGCATTCTGATTCGCACGTGTGCATTCGAGTTCGGAATAAGATTATTCAATTTAGCACTAATTTTACATGTGTGTTTTTACTTACATTCAAAGAAGTGAATGTTAAAAATAACAACTTTAAATGACATGTTAGGCCATGCAGATTTATTATGTTGTTGTAGCTACAAGGAAGAAATAAATTACGTGATTCTTCTGTCCACGAAAGTTTTTTTCACTGCAATATTGTGTTCTTTGGTCTGTACTTACTTGGTAGTTTATTTGGAGGTGAGCCTTTTTACTGATTGTTGAATTGCTTGGTTTTTAATAGTATTTTTAATTGTTTATTAAACAATTATTGTTTTACCCCGCGCGAGGAAACCTACAATATGGCGAGCGGAGAAAAGCGTTGAGGAGAGGAGTTACTTAACCGAGGAGGAGATCGAAAAGAATTGTGTAAGTAAATTTATATTAGATTCAGACGAGGAGAGAGAAAGACCAATACGGGCTACTACAAGGAAAAACATTTATGTACCAAGTTTAAAGACGAAATATAAAGAAGAGGAAAAGAAAGAAAAATCTAAGAAAAAACTTGACTTTGCCGCTGTGGCAGGTGCTAAAGTTAGAAAGATTAATTTGGCTAATGTGGAGGAACACAAACAAATGATGACAAGGGAGGGGCACGGAATTACAGCGGCCCCTCCAAAAAGTATTTGACCGACAAGGTCAAAAATAATAGAACTGTTTATGTGTTAGTGGCAAAGATTGAGATAGAGTACCTAGCAAGAGATAGAAGATACGCGACGGTGGAGGTGAGGATGGAGTCAGAGAAAAGAAGCCCGGCTCCATTCAGTGGAACCTGTAAGAACGGAAGAGATGGTACTTCTACCCATATATATGGGTAGAAGAACGTCGAAGATTACAATCAGAAATGATCCCGCTCGTCCCGGCAGTGACGATGGGATCGGAAGATAAAATATCAGTCCTGAACGCTGCCGTGATGGAGCCAAGAAATTGGCATGAGCAGAGTATGCGTATTATAATTCAAGCCGAACAGACCATACTGGAGGAAATTATTGAGACCTTCGAGGTTGATGAGACCCGTCTGGTGGTGAAAGTAGAAGGTCGCCAGCCTCGATGCTTCCAATATGGCAAGAAGGGCCACCTCAGAGTGGAGGCTGAAAAAAAAGAAAGAAGAAACGCAGGTGGTAGAGATTGAACCAACGACGCCAGAGCAGAAGACAACAATACCAGTAGAAAGAACACCAATGCCAGAAGAAAAAGTTAGGGAGGGATGGGCTCTTGTGCAGAACAAAAGAAAAATGAAGCCACCCTCCCATAAAAAAGAGAACGAGAAAACAGAGGCGAGGCAGATTACAAAGCCGAGTAAATCTAAAAAGAAAAAAGAAGACAGTTGCTACATGGCGGTTTGAATCTCGAATAGAGATCTAGCGAACCGCCTAGCAACTATATCTGCATAAAAAATTGAGGAAGCAGAAAGTCAGAAGGAAGGGAATGAAATTTACAAAACGAATCGGAAAACTTATAAGGTTGTTACTAATGACTTTCGTAAAGATGTTGGCCCTCCCAGGTTAGACTTTAAGCCAAAAGTAAAAGTGTATAAGGACCTCCTCACTCCGACGCTACGAGCCCAGGAAAGAGAAGAAAAGGTGGGTTCTCCCCCGCCTCTAAACACCGACTAAAAAGCTAAACTTTTATGGCGGTTTGCGTAGGTTGTATAAATGTGTGTGGCCTGACGTCGAGCTGGAAACAAGGGCGTTTCCTAAATGACGTTAGGTCACAATGATTAGATGTTATTGTTGCTTCTGAAACTTCGTTAAAAGGACCAAAAGATCTGCTCCCGCTCCTGAAAGGCTACGAAGAATTCATTTCTCCAGGCCGGCCTGGGGGCGCGGGTGGAGTGTTTGTCCTACTTAAAAGAAACCGAGTTTCAGAGAAAAGTTGATTTTTTTCTGATCTAGAATGTAGGCTGGTCGTCTTAGACCTGATGTTCAGTTGTGGTAAGGAAATCAGGCTGGTCGCGGTTTATGCACCTAATTCGAGTCAGACTGATTATTACCGAGAGTTGGAGAAGTGTCTAGGTACATTACGTTCTTTTGTTGTGTTAGGAGGCTTAATCACTATTCTTGATGCACGCGTGGATAGTGTTGGCTCATATTCTGATAGGAGACTTAACAGTGACTTCCGGGATCTACTAAGTCGCTTTCAGCTAGTAGATCTCTACAGACTAGAATTTCCGACTGCTCCATTGTGGACATGGTCAAATAGTGACGGTCTTCTAGGTCTTACATAGATAGGATTTTTATTAGAAAACTAGACAAAGATATAGTTACGTGTCCACAATATCACATTGTCAGTTATAGTGACCACAAGCTGGTCACTTGTAAACTGTACCTAAATAAGCAATGTAGTAAGGATTCTGCCTACTGGAAACTCAATAAGTCCCTTTGAGGAGTACAGGAGACGGATTATGTTATTAATACAGAGGACGTTGACGGTTTCATTATTAACAACAAATGGTGGTACGCCCCGAAAGGAGCCATTAAATTTGAGTCTATTACATATGGTATAGGTTTAGTGGTTAGAGGGCGTAGGAAGGAAACAGAATTAGTTACGGCCCTAGAGGAAGCCGTGAGAACTGGCGACGCAACCCAAGTGAAGGCGAAGAGACTGGAGTTAACCAAGCACCTCGAAGTCAAACACATGGAGTGTATCGTCAGAGCTAGACGTCGCGCAAATGGGGATGGATGGAATCAAGGCAGCTTGATGAGCACGTGTTATGGAAGCTCAACGTGAAAATGAATCCATAATTCGATCTTTAGTGAATTTGCAAGGTGATCTGATAAACGAACCCGAGGAGATGTGTCGGATCTTTCAGGAGCACTTCGCTCAGCTTTTCGCAGGGAGCGATGGATCGGCTAGTAGGAGGTACTTTACGGACTTCTTCGCCGGGCTGCTGCCCCTTCGGGGCAGGATGCGGAGAGCTGTGAAGGATCCATCACACCTGAGGAAGTGATCGGGGCCATAGCGGACTGCAGCGGTGGTAAGGCGTCGGGACTCGATGGTCTACCGTACGAGTTATATAAAAGTATGCCAGATTTGTTCGGGTACGTACTGTTTAGCGTTTACACGAACTGGCAATAGAATAGGTTAATTCCCAGAGATGTGTGCCGGGGAGTAGTGATGCTGGTCAGGAAGGAGCCAAACAAGGGGGATAATATAGATAATTTTAGGCCCATCACTCTTCTGAACGCAGAGGTGAAGATTTTGGACAAGGTGCTAGCAAAAAGTTTGATGCGTGTAGCGGATGGCTTGATTGGGGAGGCAAAACCTGTGCAGTACCTGGCAGAAACATCCAGAATAATCTTCATCTTATACGCTACAACGTAGAAGGGTATGCTAATAATTCTGGCAAAGGTGGGGCACTGGTCCGTTTAGACCAGGCTAAAGCGTTTGATAGGGTAGACCATCGTTACCTGTTTTACGTGCTCGCGCTGTTCGGAATAGGAATTGGTTTCCTCAGGTGGATCATACAGTTCGGGTGAACGGCTTTTTCTCGAAGCCATTCTGCATCAAACGGTCGGTTCGCCAAGGGTGTCCGCTCTCCCCGCTTTTACACTTGATGGCGCTCGAGCCATTACTGCGAAAGCTGAGTGGCATCGCGACGAATGCAGGAGGTAGGGGATCGGTTACAGCATACGCGGACGACATCACTATCATCGTGACGAAGATGAAACACCAGCAGCAAGTAGATGAAACCATTAATGTTTACGAGACGGTGACAGGAGCGAAAATAAAACCAGGGAAAGTTGGTCGGCTTGCACCTGGAGGGGTAAGTCGATCCTTCGAATAGCGTCGTGGGACGCTGGACGGAGGGCCCGCTTAAGTTGCTAGGAATCTCGTTTGGTCCAGATTTCCAGATAGAAAAGAACTGCTCCAATGTATCGGGCAAGGGGATCCACACAGTCAAGACCTGGTCATGGCGGTGGCTATCCTTGAAAAGGAGGGTGGAGGTGGCCAATGTGTTTATAGCATCGGCCATCGTTCCTTGTCCAGATTCATGGTTGAGCAAGTTGGAGAGGCTAATCTTCCGCTTTTTGTGGAAGAACTCCACTCCAGTTGTAACACTTACTATTTGCTGACAAAAGTCGTTAAAAGGTGGAACTTTACTGTTGATACGTTAACATGCGCTGAGGCTGAGGCATCTTTGGCTCAACCTGGATGGTGAACACGTGTGGTCTCCGCTCGCTAAACGGATGTTCCCCAACATTACTAGTTTTAGTGGTAGAGAAAACTGGTTTCGTCGAAGATCGAGGATGGGCACATTGTTTCCGGAGTGCCACAAGGCTCTTCTCCAGTTCCGCAACTCGGGCAACGCCAGCGGTTTCGGTGCCACCGCGGCTTACTATAGTAGGTTGGTAGAGGCTGGAAATGATGCTGCCCAGGGAAGGACCCTGGGCCTTGATGATAATCAGTTAGACAGCCTGTTCTGACGGACATTCGGGCCGAAGACACTGGATAACTTCCAAAAGTCTTTGGCCTGCCAGTGTTACAGAGGAGCACTACCCGTTCGGGATAAGCTCATCAGACACGGCCACCCTGGGCCGTCGGTATGTCCAAGATGAGGGCGGGACGTGGAAACCGTCCTGTACATTATTGTGCAGTGTCCTAGAGTGTCAAAGTTCTGGGTTAATGCAGAACACATGTTGGCAGATGTGAGAAGAGTACAGATATCGTCTGAGTCAATCCTAAAAATTGCCCCACCTGATTTCCTCACGGAAGAAGGTAAGAATTGTTTTCTCGTAGTAATAGCAATTGTGAAAGAGGTGATATGGAAGTCGAGAATGAAAGGTATTGTGACAGGCTGCTTCGTCTCCGGCCTCGCGCTGGTGAATGTTTTCACCTTTCGCCTTAAAAGGAAGGAGGGGCTGGAAAGGAGATGCCTGTCAGAGAGTATGTTCAACAAAAGATGGATGTGTGTGGCAAGCATGTTGGGAATGAAAGGCCCTGTGTGAATACATTAGAAAGATTACCAAGGTGTCGGTAGAGAAACAGGGCTCGTGGGATCGGAGTTTCCTGTTTTAATAGCTCATTGTATGATTTTTGCATGTAAAATGTTCTTGTGTCTCGTTCGATTTTAGTGCAATTGTAAATTTTTATTATCATATGTGTACGACCATAGTCATAGTGTGCTGACCCCTCTTTGCTAATCCGTATGGATAATAAAAAAAAACGAAGTCTTTTTCATTGCAACATTCGTAACCAGTAGGTATCAGTTGCATTTTATTTCCCTTTCTCTTACATCAACTTGTAATCATGAAGCCACGCGTAACTGGCATTAAAAGGAGTATTGCCCGATCCATAGTAGCGATCTACCTACGATCTGAGAGGTGCCACAATTTGCCCCGAGGAGGAGCTCACCATGATAAGATTGATGAGGAAATGCGAGCCAGGCCTTAGGTGATTATTGATGCCAATCCACTCGCAACCCTTTAACAATTAAAGAGGGACTTAGAGGCAGCGTTGCTCGGAAAGCCGCCTATTTCTGTGTCTACAATCTCACGGACTCTAGGTGGGATGTTGATAATTATGAAGTTGGCCGAAGATGTCCCAGATGCAAGAAATGTCCGAAGAACTCTAGAAAAGCGTTATGAGTACCCGCATTGATTCATGGAAGAGGGAGTCGTCGGTCATTCATTGACAAATGTGGGTACAACATTTGGACCGGGTGGTCTTTTGGACGCAACCCTCGAGGCGTTTCTGTTCGCCGAGTTGTCAACCATCAGCGTGGGAAAAACTGCAACGTCACTTTCGCGGTGTCGGGAGAAATCGGCCTGGTTCAGCACTCCATTGCGAACGATGTCGTTACACGAAATTCTTTTGGGGACTTCTTAGCTAAAACAGATGGAGCATGTGCCGACATTTTCCCAGCAGATGAATCTGTCTACTTGATCTATGACAACGCACACGGTCACACGTCCATGCTGACCTCTCATCTGACGCCGACCCACGGGTCAGTCTGAAACTCCTGTCCCCCTACTCGCCGTTTCTTAATTGTACGGAAATGGCGCACTCTGCCTTTAAGGCGACGTCTCTCGAGCTGGGTTTCTGCAAAGGGTTGGCGATCAGGTTGCTGTACAAGCCGGCATGACCATAGAAGAATGGCGAGCACATGTTATGCAACATGTCGCAAGGCTATCGCTATCGCTCCATAAAATGTGTTCGTTGGTATAGACACACCCAGACGTACCTCTCTTAAAGTACATATCACCCTTTCCCCGACGAAACAAATAATTCAAATCAAAGAAATATAAACTTTTCCCAACAAGACATATTATGCAAAGGAAGTACACTTATCACAACATAATGTATTCAAAATAAAAGAAAATGAGCATTTGTTGTAATTGTGAATTTCCTTAAAAAGATTGAAAAGGCTGGAAAGTGATTTCATGAGCTCTTTAACAATAACTACATGTATCAATGCAAAGACAAAAAAGAATACATAGAATAGTCATGGGCATGATAGAGTGCTTAAAGCATAAAAATTAGATGAAAAGACATGATTATGATAACAATGATCACGCGATAAAACAAAACCGACTATCGTGCTAATTTGATTGCTCGAAGTGTTAAATAGTTTGCTACGAAAGGAATTTGAATGCTCGATAAGATGCTTCCTCGCATTCCGATTAACTTGAATGCTCTCGACAGGTATTTTAATTTCAATGATGTAAATGCTAAATTCTTTGACTGAAGTGCGAAAATGAATGATCAAAAAACGAATTTGAATGACGCTAATTTTTTCGTGACTTTGAATGACCCAATTATCAGATTGAATGACAAACATAGGGAAATAATTGCAAACAACTATATTTTATGCTCCCCTCAGCTTTGTTAGGGTGGGTATTGCCACTGGTATTCGTACAGGGCAGATTGCTTGTTGCTAGAGTTTCGGTATCTTATTGAAGTCGTAAATGTGACATGAAATATGATGTTTCTTCGTGCTGCTGGTGCAACTAATACTGCTAATGCTGTACAATAATTTACAGCTTATATGTTTATATAATATGCAAATGTTGCTTAGTTTACTGCTTTGCCTTGGTTTATTTTCTTCGTAATTTAGTCGCCTAACTTAACTGATGTTGAATTTATTTTTATTGTGAATGTTATTCCTATTTTTGTTTTATCAGGTTTCTATTTGCTGATATGTAATTTGGGGTTTCTTCTTTTATGACGAAGGAAATTACTTGCGATGCTATTATCTGCACCTTGTTATCTGCACTGTATTAAAAGATATTATTTGCACTGAAATTTTCATCAAGAATGATTTTTTTGGAAGAGTGTCTTGGTGATATACTGCCTAGGTGATGTAACTGAAGTGTGTAATCTGCTGGGAAAATTGATAAAGTTAATAGTAGTGCATTTGTATTTGTTAGATTCTTCCTTTTTATATCTACTGCTTGTATTCATAAATGTTGCACTTCTAATTTAACATATGCTAATTTTTTTAATCGCTGGTGTTGTAGTTATGTGGAAGAAGTACTGGAACTGTTTTAAGGTATTATGTGTATAGGTGTGGTGTTGACACGGTAATGATATTTGTACCTTTTGTTCATATTGATGATCTTGATATTATTATTATTTGTGAAATGTGTGTATTTAAGTCAACTTTTTTTCAAACGGTGTTGTTTAATTACATCTGTGAATTTCGGAAAATAACTTTTCTAAGGTTTTGAAATCTGTATCACTTCGACGAAAGACGTTTGTTTTAGAATTCATCTAAGCATACTGTGAGCGTTTGTATTGTTCCTGCGAATAAAATTCCATTACTTGATCGACATCTGAAACCTAACCATCCCAGATTTTGTTTGGCATGTATTCACAGAACTGATTTATCCAGTATATGTACCCATTTTAAATACATTAGTGTGATCTGTGGTTGTTGTACTCTGTGACATTTAAAACGCTCAGTATTCCTTTCTCAAATTACATCGAATTGACAAGTTCATTTCTGGATAAATTTCCGTCTTCCTTTAGCGAAGTAACTAATAAATTAACAATAAATAATGAGAGGAAGGCGGTGAGCGGGCAGAAACGTTAGTAGGCCGGGCGAAATGCTTAGCGGTATTTCTTCTGCCGCTACGTTCCGAGTTCAAATTCCGCCGAGGTCGTCTTTCCCTTTCATCCTTTCGGGGTCGATAAATTAAGTACCAGTTATGCACTGGGGTAGTTATAATCGACTTAATCCCCTGTCTGTCCTTGTTTGTCTCTTCTATGTTTAGCCCCTTGTGGGCAATAAAGAAATAAGAAATAAGAAACGTTAGTAGGCCGGGCTAAAAGCTTAGCAGTATTTCGCCTGTCTTAGTGTTCTGAGCTCAAATTCCGCCGAGGTCGACTTTGCTATTCGTGGTCAATAGTTGTGATATTTTAATATGAATAAAATGTTGACCTTAGTTGTTGAAAATTATTAGATTACTGAAAGCTTGATATTTGTTCATGTATCTAGCTATGCAAATGACATAAGTACTTGGTGATATTTTCTATTTAAAAATATTGAACAGGCCGACAGTTTATCGCAGTATCAGGTTGCAAATGCCTCTACAAATAAGTACACGGTGTATTTAAAGAATTAATCAACATAATTGATATATTCTGAAGGATACCAACAAAAATGCAAATTAGCTTGACAAAACAAAACAGTTTTAAAATTCTTTGGTCAAGATAAGTATAAAAGCGAATGTTACTGCGGAAGTTCGACATCGGAAATAAAGATTGGTAGTTCGAATAAATAGCTACTGTGAGTATACAAAACCAACTTTAGTCGAGAAAGAGAAGACTCTTACTTTCTTGAAATTTTGTTCAAACTCTAATAACAGATGAAAAACCAGATTAGTTCATCATGTTACATCGTACAGTAACTTCATACTTGCAAAAATACTTGTCTTACTACGTAATATGGCGAGCTAACCGGCTTAAACATTCTACCTTAAGATTCTATTAGTTTAAAATCACCTGTGTATAGCAGATTTTTCTCATGATGTTATCAAAGAACTCGTCATAAAATCCTGCAGAAACAGCGGTGGTGAATTTTAAACCGCATCCTTCTTACATACTTATACATACAGAGATGCTTACATACATATATACATACATACATACATATATATATATATATATATATATATATATATATATATATATATATATATGGATGGATAGATAGATAGATAGATAGATAGATAGATAGATAGATACATACATACATACATACATACATACATACATACATATACATGTATATATAATGGATAACAAAACGAATGGTTTTCACCCGGTAGCTTACTCGCAAAGCACGGTCACTTTCACAGTAATCGTTATGTTGAGTGACCCACGAGGAATCGATGCTAAATGTGTCGAAGCAATTGTGATTAATAATAAATTCTCGTATGTTTTATCTTCCGTCTTTCACTTGCCATATACATACATACATACATACATACATACATGCATACATACATACATACAAACATATATACACACACACGCACACACACACACGCAAATACACACACGCACACGCACACACACGTATATATATAAATGCGTAGTATGAGATATGGACTCAAAAAATCATGTGGATAGGCTCTTATGAAATTCTAGGCTTTTCTTATGAAATCGGTTACCACTCCACGTAGTAATCCACGTTTATTTCTATGGTAACTTGTTTATAAAGAATAAAGCTATTTTCCGTTACATTTATTCTATTGAGTTGTTTTATGATACTCAGTGTAGAATTTTGAAGTTGTTCCATCTTTTAACTTCATGATGATCCTGCGAGAGGAGCGTTTGTACATGTATTGCCAATGTAGCAGTTAGAATCGTGATGTTTGTAGCTTAAACTTTCGCAGTTAAATTTAAAATTATATTATTCATTGTATGTTTGTTCTTGCTATGTGTTGCTATGCATTTGATTTATATATACAATAAACTGTTTGTGTAAAATGCGTATGTTTAGAAGTACTGTTTAATAAATTTACCGCATTGTTGCAATTCATCAATAGTAATTCTTACATAGCTTGGTTTACTTGTCAGCTTGAGTATCTTTGTACGTGTATGAGTGTGATATACATACATACATACATACATACATACACACATAAACACGGACACAGGCACACACACACAAACACATAAAAATAGATATAAAGCTAAAAGGCAAAAATCTATAACCCTTAATATGCAGATGTAATCAAAACTGGAGAGAAATTCAATAATGCCTTTCAAAACAAAAGCAACAACTATAGAGTACTAACAAGCAATAATCATGGAACAAATCACCAAAACAAACCCTCAAACCGTAGAAAACGGTTTTATTAAAAGGATACCAAATTAACTAAAAGGATCTAGCGTACCAAACAAGAAAATATAACAATAATATTAGACATATGAATAACTAGAAACCCTCCTTCCAAATCATAATAGAATGATAGGCTACAAATAACTCACAAAACAAAATAAACACATTTTAGAGAGAAAGAATTGCAAACAAAATCGAAAGTAAGGATAAACGATACAAAGATTCATGGAAATACTGAGCCAACTGAATCAAAAGTAATAAATCTATCGCATCGTAACCAAATGAAAAGTGAAATAAAAGTTTTGGAATTTCAAGTTAAATTACAACTACAAAACCTGATACAACTGGATAGTATTCTAAGGAATTATTGAGAAAATTTCGCCAGCGAGATTACTTTACATAAAAAAAAATAGAATAAAAGGCTTCTGAAAAGCCATGACAAAATTCACTGGTCCCACTCAAGAACTATACGGTCGTTATATCGATGACTGTATCAGCGCGACTTCACTCCTTACTCTCTTTTGTCCAATCCTTCCAGCCTGCCCTCCGATTCTCCTACGCTATTTCTAACTCTTCCGTCAAATTTCTCGACATATCTGTCCGAATACTCCACTCCATTCTCACTACCTCCATCCACTACAGACACTCTGACTCACACTCCTACCTTAACTTCTCCTCCTCCTACCCTGCCTACACCAATCTTTCCATCTCCTACTCTTAATTCCTCCGTCTGCGCAAATTCTGCAGTAACAACTATGACTTTCATACTCAGTCTCAGCTCATGGCGCACCAATTCAATCTACGTGGATGTCTCCTCACCATTATCCACACTGCCCATGGCTCTTCTGCTCTTTCTCCTTGTACCCGCACACGTCTCCCATTATCCCTCAGCTACCACCCCTCCACCCTGCCCCTTGTACGCACCATTTTCCGAGCCTTCCGCTGACTCCAATTCGTTCCTTCCACCTCGCACATCTTTCTTAACCTACCCCTACCCTCCTTCAAACGAACCCATAATCTGCGTGACCTCTTGGTCCACGGTTTCTTAACCCCCACCTCCCAGACTGGCTCTATTCCTTGCTCCTGTCCACTCTCCAATATCACTGTATTCACAAGCACCCATAATCGTCCCTATCATATCACATACTCATTTACCTGCACTTCTAGTAACGGCATTTACTGCATCACCTACTGTCTCTATCCCTCTCTGTACATCGGCGGTCAAACGGGACACCGCTTGGCTGTCCGGTTTGCAGAACACCTCCAAGTAACCACACTCGGCAATGACACACCTTTCTCGCGCAATTTTCGCATTACGGGTCATTCGCTACAACATCTGTCTGTGTTTGGACTGTCTTTGCACTGGTGCCATCCGGATATCTACCTTCGCCGTGAACAAAAATTAATCTTCTCTCTTAGCTCCTTGTGCTACATGTGCTCAACTCGACTCCTCTCTTCATCTGGCACCAACCTCAGTGCCTCTCTTCATTTTCTACCAACCCCACACCACTCCATACACACTAACATTGACCACTTCCCAGCACCTACATAACACACCATCATCCTCACACCCACACGCAATCTTCCACAGCGTCACCACACATACCATTTATATCACCAGCCACACAAACTGTTCAACTCAGTACAGACACCACATACCATCAGACACTCCCACACCCACATAAGCACATAATACTTGAACTCAGACAATATATGCTCCCACACCCACACAAGCACATAACATCTGAATACTGGCTATATATACATACACACGCAACATGCATTAACACACGGAACATACATAGACCAGGATAACTTTTGCTCGCATATTTACACCATACATATGCACACTGTTTGGTCACTTACACACACACGCACACACAAACACACATGTGCACATCCACGTAAAAAAAGCAAACATCACCTGATACACACAACATGCACACAAGCACACGCTCACACACGTCAGACCACTATTCACACACACACTTACACACTCGCACACACCATTCTCACATACACTCACGCACGTGCAACTTCTCTTGTTCGGATGACTAGCCCTTTATTACCTACCTTTCACTCAACCTCTTTTTTTCCTGTTAGTATCTCCCTTTCTCCCAGCCTCTTTTTTCCAAATCATTCGCCATGCTGGACCGCTGAAATCTCCAGGTTTCAATCTCTCTGTTTATTTTCTCTTATTCCTTTCTGTTGGAAAGCGTAGGCACGAAACGTAAAAGACTTCTTCATTTTCCCCGAGCGTCAAACTAATGCACTTGCTTGTTGTTCATACACCCGTCTTTGTCTTTGGCTTTTCTATAAATTTCAACTATATATGTATAACTAGCATCTACGTAGTATATTTGCAGCATACGTGGTAAGAAATTTGCTGCCCATCCACACGGTTCTGTGGTCACTTCCACTGCATTGAACTTTGGGTAAGTGTCTTTTATTATAGCTTCGGGCCGACCAAAGCCTTGTGAGTGGATTTGGTAGACAGAAACTGGAAGAAACCCGTCGTATATGTGTGTGTGTGTGTGTGCACGGGCGCGCGTTTGTGTTTGTGTGTGTGTGTGTGTGTGTGTGTGTGTGTATGTTTGAGTGTATATTAAAGGTTATGATCAAAGGTCATATTCCACCCACTTGAACAGAATGTCTCTTCGTCACCGGTATATTCCCTTTGTCAGCCGAGCGAACTGGAGTAACCTCAAATGCAGTGTTTTGCATTAGAACACAGGACGTCGCCCGGCCCAGGAATCGAAACCACAATCTTAGAACCCCA
Organism: Octopus bimaculoides; assembly: GCF_001194135.2. Taxonomy (NCBI): domain Eukaryota; kingdom Metazoa; phylum Mollusca; class Cephalopoda; order Octopoda; family Octopodidae; genus Octopus; species Octopus bimaculoides. The sequence goes on from NC_068981.1 coordinate 149,735,533, forward strand.
TAACCACTGAGTCACGCACGCACGCACACACACGCACACACACACACAGACACACACACACATACATGTATATGCATATAGATACACACATGCATACATGTGTGTGTATGTGTTTCTACACGACTATACATACATAAGTACACGCTAGTACACAAATATATCAACACATATGTGCATGTATGCCGGTTTACGTAAGAGTGTGGGCGTGTGCGTCCGTGTGTATGTGCATGTGTGTGTGCATGTATTTGTGTGTGCGTGCGTGCGTGCGTGCGTTAATGCTATTATACTGTCAGAATGAACTGAATTATTATTTTCTTAAAATGATATCCAACGTCATGCAGCAAGCGTCAGTATGCTTTGCAGAAATTATTTCGAAAGGTTGCTTGAAACATTTTCAAGTAGTTTATTATACGTATTAGGTGATACAGCAGCTAAAAGGCTATAATTCACATAGTGCTTCTCGAAGAAGATATTCTCCTCCACCTGACATTGACTGACAAAACGACTAATAAGTTATACTGTCAGCGAATGTCGTGTAGAAGAGAATTTCTACTCCAGGATCAAAGTGAAGGAAACTGCATGGAATTCACATCATGTACATTTAGGTATGATGGCAAGTTTTCCGAGGTTGTCAGATAGTTTGTTGTCAATGTATATATATATATTTTCCGCCAGATATTTTGATGGCTAAATTGGTTTTAATAATAATTTAACCCTTGTCGTTTCATTCAGCTATGCACTCATCACATGTGATCTATTTTCTTGGTTCGTTGTGGTATCAGGTGATTTTTAACTTGAACATTTCAGTAAATATGAAAGTAACTTCTAAATATACGTCTGCTTCTTTTCAGCTGAGTATAGAATGAAAATATTTAGATAAACATATGGTTGCGTTCGTTTATAGAAATGCATGGTTACGTTCAAACGTATGCGTCTATTCAAACACTTCTATGGATATGTAATAATATACATTTAGACACTAATCAAATTAATGTAACTTTGAACGATATAATGTTTTGTTTTTTTTTACTAGAAAACAGTATATTCAGTCATCCTATTTCGATGTTCATAGATCGAGCAGTAGCCATGTGGTTAATAAATTCACAGAGCAAACACATGATCTAGGAATCCATACGCCGTTTGACCGAACCCTATCAGTCGAACTTAGTAAATGGAAGCGTTATACACACATGCAAACGTTCATATTTATAAACTGCTATTCAAAACTACGAATCAATATGTTTTTTTTTTTTAAAGTTATTCAGAAACTTAGTTCTGTATTTAAGTTATTCAGAAAATTAGCTATGTATTTAAGTGGCATAAATTTGAAATGTAAGCCTTGAACTCTTATTATCACATTACAACACCTGATTTTCCAATTTTTCGTAGCGTATCAACATTTCAAAACTACAAAACCACTTATATATTTTCATTTCTTTCCACATTATTTCTGAAGATATTCGGCTCAATTGTACTCTCTATGATCCAAATTACATTTCCAGTATGCCTCGAAATTGGACAAGAGAAGATTCTTGCAATGAAAGTGGAAGGAATGAGTAACCGGAAGATTACCGGGAAGACTCGGAGAAGCAGAACGCCAGTGGACAAGTTTTTGAAAGAACCTAACGGCTACAACAGGGTTCATGCTGGCGGACGTCCCAAGGCTGCATCAGAAAGGGATGAAGGGCCATTGTCAGAGTTGTGAAGAAGTCACGCTGTTCTTCCTTTTTCCAAAATCGAGGCATCAACAGGAGTAGGAGTCTCGACATCCACTGTAAGAAGTGTGATTTTGACCCATGGTTTCCCCCTCAAGAAGCGGCTAGGACATCCGTTATTGTCGCCTTCCCACAAAGCTATTAGATTGGAGTTCGCTCGGCAGCATCAAACATGGGATAGTGAATCAACTAGGGTTCAGTTCTCTGACGAGAAAAAACGGAGTTTGGAAGGCTACGACGGTAGTTAGTATTAATGGGCAGATAAATATATACAAAATTCTACATATTCCCAGTGGCGTAACAGCGGAGGCGGTCTTATGGTCAGGGGAGCAATATATGCGTATGGGAAGCAGCCAATTGTCATCATGTGTGGACGTTTCAGTGCTGCACGATACATCGATATGCTGGACGGGATTCACATTGACGAAGAAGGAAGAAGGCACCATAGCAAGAAATTCATATTTGATCAGGACAATGCTCCTATTTATAAAGCAAAGGTAACTTTAGTTTTCCTTCATGCAATTGATGCTGAAGTCATGCCATGACCAGGAAGAAGTCTGGACTTTAATCCTACAGAGAATGCCAAGATATATCTCACGAATGTTGTATATCCCACGAATATTGAGTTGATCAACTTGAAAGAGCAATAAAGTAGGCCTGAAAAGAGCTTCCACTTGATCTGCTGCAGAAGTTGATCGGGAGCATGAAATCGCCTGTCTTTGAAGTAGTTCAGAAAGGTGGTGCTGAAACACACTATTGTTGATGAATTGCATGAGAATATTGAAATCTATTATAATTTCCTTGTTTGGAATGAATTTTAGAGCATTATTCAACCTGATATTATAGCTTCAACGGTGGAGTTTCTGATTGTGTATGTTTTTTTTTACTTATTATGTAATTTATTTTAGGATTCCAATAAATTTGAATATTGCAATTCCTTCATTTATTATATTTCCTCTCTAGAGGTGAGTTTTATGAATTTGGGTAGTATAGTTCGCCAGGATAAAACAGTTCTCTGGCTATATAGTTTTGAAGAGCAGTATATATATATAAATATATATATATATATATATATATATATATATTATTAATATTACTATTAGATTGAACGCCACGCATCCATTTCCAAGTAAGTTTATCTTTATCTTTTTGATGCGACTCTATTCTAAACAGTTTTCTCTCTCATCCTTTCTCTAATTTCCTTTTTTCTTCCCCTTCACAGTTTCCTATCTGTCTGTCTCCCTCTCTTTCCCCGTTTCTCTCTCTCGTTGCTCGCACGCGACCATCGTCCATCTTTCTCTTCCTCAGGTAATCATCTTTCTTTTCTTTCAAGGTTGTCTTAAGGACAGCACGTATCCTACATCTTTCTCTTCTATTTTTTCTCTTCTCAAAGAAAATATTTCTCTAGCGTTCGTTATTTTACCCTCCTTCTGGTCTAACGTCCCTTCATGTTTGGCTTCATTCGGTTTCCTTGTGTGTCTCTTCACTTTTCTTTTTTTGTTCTCAACTTTGGCCCTCCATAAATCCCAAATTTCATGTTGGTACTTAAGGAAGCAACTGCCTTCGAAGACATATTTTCGTTCAATGCTCGAAATGGGGAGTAGATAGACAGCCGACAACTGATGAAGGGTCGTTCATTGTGTTACTTGTCCTGTTTTCCATTTGTTTCTCTCCTTGCTTGCGTATTGAACTCATTTGTTTTCGTATTTCATGTTGTTCACTGTTGGTGACATCCTGTACCCATATATGCATATATATATATGTATATATATATATATCTATATCTATATGTGTGTGTGTGTATAATATAAATAATATATATGCGTATACATATATATATGCATATATATACTATATATATCATAAATAT
>NC_068981.1:149739942-149743229 GCF_001194135.2 Octopus bimaculoides
ATATATTGAGAATAACAATGTAGTCATAATGTTGGATGGGTATATATATTTTTATTTACATTGTAACCGCTTTCTTCCATTATGACTTCGGGCCGACTAAAACCTTATAAGAGGATTTGGTAGACGGAAGCGGAAAGAACCCCACGGTATATATATATATATATATATATATATATGTGTGTGTGTGTGTGTGTGTGTGTGTGTTTCTATGTATGTCTTTGTATCTGTACATGAACTCCATCACACCTTCACAACCGGTATCGGTGTGCTTACATCTCTACAACCTAGGAGTTCCACAAAAGAGACCGACAGAATGAGTACAAGGTATAAAAATGTAAATGGTGGTGTCGATTTGTTCGACCAAGACCGTTCAAAGTAGTACTCCAGTATGGCCAGAGTCAACTTAAAAGAATATATATTTTTTTCTCTTCTTGTTTCTCTCCTTGTTTCTTTCTGTGTTCTTTTCTGTGGAAGAGCGTACGCTCGAAACGTTAAAGATTTTTTCAATTCCCGAGCGTTATACTAACACATCTGTTTGTTTTATACACCACCTGTCTTCGTCTTTTGTTTTTTTTTTTGTGAATTCTCCCTATATATATATATATATATATATATATATATTTGTTTCCCTTTTCAGAAATCATTTGCATGTATGTCTGATTCATTCACTCTTTTCGTTCCCCAGTCTCTATTCCCAACGCAGCCTATCTGCGTGTGTTTTTCTACTGATAAAGCTAAAATGAAAATGCAAACATTAATCTTTGAAGGGACAGATATTTAACTTCTTTGTGCATGTTTAACATGCTAGCGATATCAACGAGGCAGAATGTCAGTGGCCAGGTTGTGAATATAATCCATCAAGCTATTTCCTATAGTATAAAATAAAGCAATGAAAAAAATGCCAACATGTGTTGGTTGCATGTTTCAATATTGCTTGTGTTTAATTAGCAATTAATATGATGAAATCAAAACGGCAGTGATATTTTATATTGTTTGCATTGATTTTATTGAATATTTTACTTTTAGATATGAACACTAAACTACTTGATATCGGCAACATTATATCAGCTCTACAATATATCAGAGCTAGGCGCTACGCGGTAGCTTGGATAATGAGAGTTAGCCACAAACGTGCAACGTGTGGTTTCTGAGCAATCTGTAACTATATTCAACCCTTTCAGAATAGGATAATATAAATTCTGGTAGAATTTGTAATAACGTCATCAACATCAAAACGGGGTGATCTTAATAGCAATGCCATCGATTATACCCCTACTGAGTTAACACTGATATGCAGCTAAACAATAACAATGGCAACGAATTCAACGATATCAGAACGTTGACCCAAAAATACGTTGCAACGCTGATTTTCCTTGTGGTAAGAAGAGAAATATGTTAAGTAAGTATCACGAATACTTATTTACTGACCTTTTCCTAATCAAGTACTGAGTAGGATCTACGTACAATTAACACTAGCCATTGAAAGAAATCATTCTTAAATATATACACACAATATAAAGTGTGACGTGTATGGAAAAATTTCTTGAAAAATGAAGTTACGTTCCTTTATAATATATATATTTGAAAACAGTTACTGCGCTACTTTTACCATTTTAGATCGTTAAAATAGTTAAGTTGCAACTATTACTAAGAGTCTCGTCAAATCCATTCTAACCTCACTCAACGAAAGTAACCTTCTGCGAAGGTTAGAAAGCAATGTATATACGAGCTAAATTTTATCTTTTAGCTTCATATAAATTCTAGAGTTGTTACAGATCTCCTGCTCATGCTTTAGCAATTTATAAACAAAACCGCTATTATATTGTGACTGTATTTAGCAATGTGAGGACTATATAGAATAAATAATGTGCGTATAATCAACAATATTTGAAGACTAGTTCGAATGCTGAACAAAAACTCTGTCTTCATTTGTTACCATTCTGCATTCAAACTCACGTAGGTTTTGTTTTTCCTTCTATATCTATGGAGTCGGTGCATTACGATCAATAACATACATTTTATTTCATCCTTACAGAATTATATTATTAAGCGAGAAATAAACACCTGTTTGGAAATAAATATTTTATATATTGCATCCTCAGACGAAGAACAGCGTAATGCACTTGTTTTCGTTTTTCTTTTCTTTTTGCGGAGCCTCTGAATTTGTTGGAAAAAATGGGGGAAAAGCCTCGACTCCTTGGTTAATTTTGAAACAGATATATTACATATATATATATATTATAAATATCATCTAGAGAAGGAGTTCTCAACCATTTTTTATCCATGGATGCCATTGATTATTATTTTATTCTGGTAGACTCCCATAGCCATTCAAGGTTTAATGACTAGGTTATATAAATATATTTCTTATAAAATTCCGTTCTCACTTTTCGCACAAAACTTTGTGTCGGTTGAACTATGTAAAATGTGAGAGAAAGAATCGTAGCTATTTTTTGCAATACATATCAAAACATACATCTTACACAAATCTTTTTTCAGGGGCCCTTAAAATACTACCTGTGGATGCCCAGTTTACTATTTTGTTGCATGGACCCAAAAAAATCTCATATGTATTCTGGTTGAAACCACTGATCTATAGAATGAAACACCAACAGACCCGCAGACAGAGCATGAATCACACAATCACGTAAAGTGCAACAGAGATATGGATAACACTACATGAATGACAGGCAAACTATTGTATTATCAGTAACGAGGTCTATCTGCAAGCAATAGGAACATGTTTTGACTTTCGTCTTTGAGTCTTTTGCTCCTTCATAGCTGTCTAAATTTGGTGCTTATAAGGTTAAACAAATCCAAGCAGTAACACTTTCAAATGAATAAATTCGGTGTAATCCTTCTTCTGAATGCTTCATATATAATAATGCTTGTAACACAGCACAAAAATTATTTGCAGAAATAGGAAAACATATAATGGAAACAATGGCATTTTTTTCTCTCATTTCTCTTTCCTCTTAGACTTATGATTACTATAATTTTTGCTTATATAAATACAAATATATATATATATATATATATATATATATATATGTGTGTGTGTGTGTGTGTGTGTGTGTGTGTGGGTGGGTGTGGGTGTGTGTGTGTGAGTGTATGTATATGTATATAAATATACATATATATACACACATATTTATATATAGACACATTTATATGCGCATATGTTTGTAAATGTATATATATATATATATATATATATTATTATATTTATCTTATGATATTTACTTTACTTTATATTATACTCATTTATTGTGCTTTTAATTATTAAT
>NC_068981.1:149745074-149745627 GCF_001194135.2 Octopus bimaculoides
TATATATACAGATAATAGGGATTACCACTAAGTGGACATCCATTATGCTAGAAGAAGATCATCAACGATCTGACCATTAGAGATTGTTCTCAAGAAAATTCCGCAAGCAGCAGAACGTAAGCGACCAAGACGAATGAAAATATACAAAGTATAAAGAATTAATTGTAGACCGGTCTCGCCATCAACCAAAATTACTTACGTAATATTCAGTGGCTCATCAGTACAGTCGTTCTTTTCAATATAATTGCAGAACTATACACGAGACATCTGCATAAAAATTAGACATGTGTATAGTTCTACCAATTACATTGGGGTTATATTTCAAATAACTTCGTGCAGAACATTTGTTTTGCTCACTTACGTTCTGGTGCTTGCTGAATTTTCTTGAGAACAATCATTAGTGGTCAGGTAATTAAGGAGCTTCTTCTAGTATAATGGATTCTTTATGTGAGTTCGTGTGTTGAAGCACTAAAAGAGAACGACTCTCCCCAGACACAACAGCATATATATATATATATATATATATATATGTGTGTGTGTGTGTGTGTGTGTG
>NC_068981.1:149745744-149746936 GCF_001194135.2 Octopus bimaculoides
TATATATATATAGACATAATGTATGTATATGTGTATTAATGTATTTTCTTCTAAATTTCGCTGATGTCGACTTTGCTTTTCATACTTTCGGGGTCGATAAATTAAATACCAGTTGCGTACTGGGGCCGATCTAATCGACTGGACAGAATCGTTTGCACGCTGGGCAAAATGCTTAACGGTATTTCGTCTGCCGTTACGTTCTGAGTTGAAATTCCGCCGAGGTTGACCTTGCCTTTCATCCTTTCGGAGTCGATTAAATAAGTACCAGTTACGCACTGGGGTCGATGTAATCTACTTATTCCCTTTTCCTGTCCTTGTTTGTTCCTTCTGTGTTTAGTCCCCTGTCGGCAGTAAAGAAATAAAAAAAATGTATGGCTGTGCTGTTAAGAAGCTCGCTTCGCAACCACATAGTTTAGAGTCCGCCTCCCTCCTGCACGACACTTTGGACAAGCGTATTCTACTGCTAATGTCTCGGGCTGACCATTGTCTTGTCAGTGAATTTGTTAGGTGTTTGCTGAAGTACATGTTGTCATCAGAAAGTGTGTTTCTTGAAGAGTTCATTGCCACCCAGCAGAATGTTTTTAACCTTGTTTTTCAATACATGGCTGATGTATTTATTTCGATTGCAATTGTTTAGCGGGGCCATATCATATCCTACGACACACGGACGCTGTCTGTGCTGAAATGAAGTCTATTCCCCCGTGCACCCTTCGGAAGTACGGTCTGTTGAGATCACTTTTCCTATGGAAATATGCAGCTATTCTTAGTTTCTTACGGGCTTTAATATATGAAACGCGGATTTCCTATATAGTCTATCAGAGTAACTTAAATGTTTGGGTTTTTTTTTGCGTTAAGGTTGGGAAGGACAGCTAGCCATAGGAACTATGCCATACAGGTATTGGATATCACCGTAATGTTGAACCCTATCAAACTGTCAAAACCTTGCTGGAATGAATATTAAATGATGACGATGTTATGATGATGAGGTCACTCTCTCTTTCTGTCTCTCTCTCTCTCTCTCCTTCTCTCACTCTCTCCTTCTCTCTCTCTCTCCTTCTCTCTCTCTCTCTCACACACACACACACAAACTCACACACAGAAACACACAGGCATTAACACAGATACACACACACACACACACACACACACACACACACACACACACACACACACATATATGTATATATATATA
>NC_068981.1:149746946-149759761 GCF_001194135.2 Octopus bimaculoides
CACACACACACACACACACACACACACACACACACACACACACATATATGTATATATATATATATATATATATATGTAGGTATGTATATGTATGTACAGAACATCTATAGAAAGGTATATGGTTTCGAAGATGTTTCTTTCAATTTTATTACATAAAATATTCGCTTCGTCTTCTTGCAAATTTATGATTATTGTTATATTACACAATTTGATTATATTTAAAACTTAGTGTAGTGATTTGCTAGTCAATATTGTCAATAAACTTGTGAAATTTGTTTTTATTAATATCGAAATTTCGTCAGATGTCTTATGCCAGTTTTAATATTTTTGTTGTTAGCAATTTAATATTCAATAATGCTGAGGTTGTTCACACATGTCTGGGAACTGAAAATGTTATAGTGGACATATATTCTCCTATTCCTAACGTTGTTGTCATTGCCAGCTATCATTTTGCCGAAATGTTGATACAATTACATTGTTAGATATCTATGTCTACGATAATATGACACAAAAATGTAGAAACAAACGAAAGTAATCAATACCATTAGTCTGAGTTTGTCATCTTCAACTTAATTTTGTTACAACTAAATGAATAAATATATAAAATGAAATAACATTTTATTTGCAAAACTAATCTTATATATAAAATAGAACTGTGTGTGTGTGTGTGTGTGTGTGTGAGTGTGTGTGTGTGTGTGTGAGTGTGTGTCTGTGTGTGTGAGTGTGTGTGTGTGTGTGTATTAATTTTTCACGCGAAAACGCCTATGCGAATTGGTTCTATATTTGGGGTGCATGAATAATTTGGCCTCGGGTACATACGATCTTCATTCTATTGTTTTTTTTAATAAAAAATAAATAATATTGCTTTATATATATGATTCACTTCTTTAAAAAAGGTTTTTCAACGTCAGCTTCCTGTGTTTTAATATTTTCATTTTCATTTCAAGTTTTAATTCGCTATTTGCAAACAAGTACGGTAAATTACTGAAAGAAACATTTACTAAGCATGTGAAAATTTTTATAAATTGAAGTTTTCAACAAAATTTGCTTTCTGAACTTCCTTTTATTATTGAATATTTCAAGTTCACAAATTTAAATATTCGGTACAAGATAGTTTTTATCGAGCTTTTATTTATACGATCTTTTCATTTCCCCGTTTGCAATGTTCTCTCTGCCTGTCTCATCCGCACAAACACCATCTCTCTAATATAAACACATACACACAGAGACACGCACACACACACATGCACACACACACACATACACACACACACACACACACACACAATGTCTCTGTAATATAAACACACACACCGTCTCTCTAATATGAACACACACACAGACACACTCTCTCTCTGTAATATAAACACACTCACACACTCCAGGTTTAATTTCGTTATTACACAAATATCACATTAGATTTTTGCAATTCAACATGGGGCGTACAGAAGAATATGAGCATTCCTTCGCTTGAACCCGCACACTTCGTTAACTTCCGTATAAATTTTCTATTTATTTACTTTTTGCGCACTGTGTTCAGGTCTATGTATTTGTAGCCAGGACACGTATGTATGTACGTACATTTGTGTACATTTATATATATGTGTGTGTGTTTGTGTGTGTGTATGTGTGTGTGTGTGTGTGAGAGAGAGAGAGAGAGAGAGAACGAGTGATGTGGTGTTTTGTCATGTATACGTAGATAAATAAATACATATGCATACATCGTTTTTGTATGTATGTGTGCGTGTGTGTGAGAGAGGGAGAGAGAGGGAGGAGTGATGTCTAAGTGGCGCTCACTCTCTATCTTTCTCACTCACGCACACACATACATACAAAAAAGATGTATGCATATTTATTTATGGATGTACTTATACAGGACAACGCACCCTTTCACTCACTCATTCACTCACTCACTCACTCACTCACTCACACACTCTCTCACTCACTCACTAACTCACTCACTCACTCTTTCTCTCTCTCTCTCTCTCTCTCTCTCTCTCTCTCTCTCTCTCTCTCTCTCTCTGTCACACACACGCATACACGTCCATTTCATATATACTTTTATACATCTTTCAGTTTCTCCTCTATTTCACTTTAAAACAAAAGTAAATAAATAAAAAAAATTCAGAAATTAATGAACAAAACCAGCTGTTCATTTTGGCGTTTCTGCGGGTTCAACCGAAAGAACGCCAGCATATGTGACTGAACAAGAACATTTAGCAGAAAGGCACGATGGCAGACAATATCATAAAAATCATTAGAACTGGGAAACAGATGTGAAAATATTATCAAGTGGCTTGCAGAAAGCCGCCTGAAAGGTACTCTTTCTGGTAGTGATATTATAATTTAACATAAAATTTTAAGATATAAAACACAATATATATGAAATTAGAAATTTGAAAGCTAAAAGTCACCAGGGTATTTTTTTAACAATTAAAAATTAAGTGGAAAGAATATATTTTATAACGATACAATTAATTCTAAAAAAGAAACAAAAATCAAATACTAAGTTTGTTGTAACCTCATTCAAATTTAGCTAACAACAAAGATAATTAGCGTAACACATTGCAGCTTCAACTAACTCATGACATATTTTCAGATCATTACAGCTGGGAATTATTTATGCTTTTCATTAGAGACACGTGTGCCAATTTTAGTTTATTTGTTTCATTTGTTGTTATTGTTGATGTCTATGTAAGATAGACAGATAGTATCCCTAAATCAATGATGAAAAGTTGTCCAACAATTAACCTGTTATTTTCTTTTAGACATGAGTTGTTAACAACTTAATTATTGGTATCAAAGTTTGGCAGTAGGCCAGCAATTTCGGGGTAAGGGTTAAGTCGATTACATTGACCCCAGTGTTCAACTGGTACTTGTCTTATTGACCTCTAAAGGATGGAGGGCAAAGTCGACCTCGGCGGAATTTGAACTCAGAACGTTAAATCGGAGAAAACGCTGTGAAGCATTTTTCCCAGTATGGTAACGATCCTGCCAACCCGCCGCCATTATTTACAACTTAATTATTGAACGTGTCTTTCGTATTTTGAAGACAATACGGAATATTTGACCTATCTGTAACAGGTGGTGTGTGCTCACAAACTCTATTCATGACCGTGTTTAGCAATCAACCAGCTATGTGGCAAATTGACAGAGTCGCTACAGGGTTATTTATGCCTACTATTTTCATTCTGAATTCAAATCGCACTACGTCAGCTTTACTTTTCGGCATTTCGGAATCGATAAAAATATCAATACGGAGCGGTGTATTGGTGCAACTATTAGAGGGTCAGGTATGAACCTTCGCGGTTTCTATTCTGGTTCTACGTTAAGACAGCATTGCATACGATGGCAGACTAGTGAATCGTATCTGCCGAGAAGTCAGTGGCCTTTTACTTCAGGAAACTTGCATACAGGGGCAACTAGCAATCTTCTTTAAAACTATCGTTTAGACCTCAGCATACAGGTACAAGGTACGGTCAACTTTGACCGCCGAACACCTAAATTAATTCAGCTTGCCACCACAAACGTTTCTGTCCCTTAAAAAAACTTATTGTCAAGTTCTACGAATTCATTTATAAAGAGATATTAGCCACTTTAAAAACAAAATATTACAGTCTGCATACCAGAACTCCTTGACTGTATATCAGTGTGATTAACATTATGGTTTACATCAAAGTAACTTTAGTTTGCTGTACACTTAAAATTTGCTATAGTAATAAATATTTTATAAAGGATATTTTCATTAGTTTTTACTGCTATTTAATTAAAGGTTGATCAATAAACATAGCCACGAGCAAAAGCATTAAGTATTTAGGGTTAAATTTTTCAACGTGTGCTTCAAGAGTAAGATATGTAAGCAATTTCGTTAGTAGTTCCTGTGACCTAGTAAGGGATTTCATATAAATATTAACTATTGGTAGCCATATGAAGATATATGCTAATATTACTATTCTATGTAAGGTGTCTAACTGGCAGAATCTTTACTGCGCCGGAAGAAATGCTTAGCGACATATCTTCTAACTTTGCGTTCTGAGTTCAAAACTGCCAGCGTCGACTTCTTCTTTCATTATATCAAGGTCGATAAACCAAGTACCAGTTAATCACAGGGGTCGACGTAATCGATTTACTCGCTCCTCGAAATTGCTGGCTTTGTACCAAAATTTGAAACCAATATGTGCATAACTACAGAAAAGACTGATACATTTACATATGACACGGTCATGTGTGGTAACCTTTATCCACATCGATTTGCATATTATTTGTATATTATTCTGGGAAGCATTTAACAAACAATTATGTTGATATTCAACTTGAAAGAAAGAAATTATCAAAAGTACTATATTTCTGATTTAATATTTTGATTATTGTACTTGGATAAAAAAAAAAAAATCATTATTTCTAAGCTAACTACATAAGTTGAAAACAAACGCTATCAATTATAATATTGATTTGCTTTTAACTTATGCAACTGTAAAAGATTTTTATCAAATCAACTTTAACAAGAGCTGTTTATTTACAGATCAATCACAGTATGAAGTGTTAAAAATAACAGCAAGCAAAACAAAGTAATTGATATTACGTGTGTTTCGTCAACAGTATGTAATTATTTAGAAGGCCCATCTAAATATTTGTGAATACATTCCTTATGTTTTTTTCATTTTCCCTAGCTATCAAGTAAGCATATCAAGATTATAAGGGAAACGTTCTGGTGTGATCGAAGCCGATAACTTGATAAAGTATTTCAGTTTGACGGGAAATATCGACAAGTGTCTACTGTCTTCGGAAATGTAATTTCCTAAGATTGTTATTTTATTTTTAGATAAACTTATATATTGCTTCAATCGTTATCCACCAATAACACTAGTAAATATCATACACACATGAATTCATATACACTGAGGCACGCAAATGAGATATATACATACCTATATATATAAGACACGTATGCATACACGCATTCATAGATATGTGTGTGTGTGTGCGTGTGTACATACGTACGTATATGTATATTTATATATACATTTACTCATACAATAGCAATTTCTTTGCCAGATGTTTTTACTCGTTATTATCTTTTGATCACTTAATGTTTGTTTTAAAGTTCCAAATTCACACTTCTAATCTCCTCTTTAAACACTGATATTAAAAAACGTTGTTCCGTGGTCGATTTAAGCTCACAAGCATGCCTACGTCATACGCAACAACAACAATAACATCAACAATAAGAACATTAGGGAAAAGTGATAAAAATCATCGGCTATAAACAATGCCGCAGTAGAATGAATAACATAAGTTTAATAGTTATATTAAAATAACGAAAATTGAATTAACGAAGCGATAAATAAATTCTAAAGAGCAAAGTTTACTTCGAGAATACACACTAATAACATTTTATAGAGCTTGGTCAATTTTTTGTTAACCGTTGCTTTATTAAAATGTGCGGAATTATAACAATGATCTAGTTGTTGCCACTTCCAGTAACACACGCTTATGCAAATAACACAAACATTCATTCCACCGTGATCTTCTTTAGTCATATATCCTCCATATGCAAGTTAGATACCACACGTTAAAACTTGCTTAATTCCATAAACGCATATCTTGAGTGCATCCTCCAACGTTAACGTGCCAAACTTTGCTCTTTTAGTTATATACCCGCGTAAACAAAAACTCTGACTCAGTTCTACTCGAAAAAGAAATCCACTGTGCTATATTCCTTATGAAGTTGAGTGGCACTCAGCTATCTGCCTGACAGTGGATCCAAAGGTTGGGTTTGACTATCACCAAAACTTTCTAGTGGCGAAATAATATCCATAGCATCGTTAGTACTAATTTCTAACGATTGACCTTTCTGTTTTGGACAAATAATAATTAAGCGCCCAACTGCTGCTGGCGCTTTACAAGACCTAAGTGTGGTACACGATGCTCTCACATCTAGGAGGGTGTTGCTACTATGCACACTGATATCATGGATCTCACGGCTAAATGACACTCCATTGGTTATAAATGCTTTCCAGCCTCCGACTGGAATGCATCTAGCATCAAATTTCTCCTTTTTAAATAGTACTATGATGACCTCTGCTCCTCAAACATGGTTGACCTCATACCAACATCATTCAGGTAGCCCTGATTTACCCTTCTCTATAATTTTGGTACCACTAGTGAGGTGAGGTGGCGATCCAACTCTCTTACTTTGCATTAGGCACTATACTTATTCAGTCATCACCAAAGAATTGTTCCTTTCGAATTTCAGAAGTTTAAACAAAGCAAAAACTTCCTCTTAATTCACTCACACGGATTACGTCGCAAACGTTCACACACACACACACACACACACACACACACACACACACACACACACACACACACACACACACACACACATTTTAGGGAAGTACGTAGATAGCAGTGCTCTTCGTAAAATTCAATTTCTTGTCATAGGTTTGAAGCTAGGAAGAACAAGATTACTCATTACAATATAGCATTGAGGTTGGTGATTTACTGTATCTTGTACGGCATCTCACCTTTCTGGATTTAAATTACACGTAAATTAATGAAAAGACGACGTGATCGAGATGTTCGACCAATTTTGACAAAACGGCATATTAAGGAATGATGCTAAAGTACGGGGAATTAATGGATGGCTTGGTTATAGCAAAATCATATTAATTGTGTTGTTATAGCTTGCATGGTATGCATGGATGAAACTGTTTAAATGAACCGCTTTTATGAATTGTATATATTGTGCTAAAACTTTTAGCAAAAGCCAAAGAGGAGCCATTACAAGAACTGCATCGCTTTGATAAGGAATCGGATAATACGTTTCATGTTCGATTCTCACTTAGAACTATTGATTTCTTACTGTTGGGTAATTAAATCTGCGATTCAAATTTAATTACATTTCATATTCAGCAACGCCAATGAAATTTAAAAACAGATTTGCTTATTAGTACTGTTACGGTACCTTTATGCTTTCATTTAGGAAAAAGTCGCCTCTGATCCTTACCGAGTCAATACAACAATTTTAAGGGGATTTCTCAAGATTTTGAGACTTGTGCTTAAATTAGAAATTTGTTCCCATAAGCCTAATCAATACTTACAGAAAATGCTGGCGAATGATTTAATGTACTTTGCACATTACGGTAGAACGGAGTTGGGGATCTGAAAGTGAATGCGATTCTACCTTACATATGCCAGTAACGTCCTTCGGAAAAGCATAAAAGCCAAACATCCCATTTTCATCTCTATATTATAGGTCTTTCATTTCTATTCAAATGATAACAATTCTTCAATAATAGAATAAGTTCTATTATTTGTTCATCTTTTCTTCAAAATTAAACTTTCAACACGCTTTCCTTAATTTAATTATTTTTCTCTACCGATTCACAATCAAGGGAATTTAATCAATGACAATTTTAAAATATTTGTATACACCATGGAAATTATCTTGATTCTTATTCATTTTATGCGAATAGAACTGTATCTTTTTCTTATTCATTTTAGAGCATTCTTTTCATTGTTGAAGACCATTAAATTATAATGGTATGAATATCTCTTACATTCCTTCTCTCCAAACCCTATAGATTATCAACGAAGTTCAGGTTGCCAATACAAAGAAACCAATATTTAATTAGATGTTATGTTGAAGGTTGTTGTCCAAGAAGTAATCTCTCAGGATTTTAAGGTTGAGAAGCACTATCAATTACTAAATGATGCTTATTCACACCCATTATCTCGATGATACCTTTGGGAAAGTCATGGAAACGTAATTTCTTTAAACTCCTCATATTTCTTTAAAGAAATGAGAAGTAAAACCTTGCAAATAATAAAAAAGATATTGGTTTATGTTCTACAAGAACAAATATGAAGCTACTTTATGTTTTAAACCAAGTAAAACGCACTGAACTAAACATTCCTATTCTTGTTTTTAGTTGTTAGATATCAGATAAAAGTGTAAATTCACAAATTTTATTTTACATATTTTATAGTTATATATGTGTGTGTGTGTGTCAAAACTAACTTTAATATCAAATTTGCTTTTCCTATTTTCATATTATTGCTTTTACCCTAAGTTTAATGCAATGCCATACAAAGATGAATGGAGAATCGTGGCTTGTATAAAGTTTCGGTATGCGAGAAATATGATAGAATCACCTGGGGAGTGAAAGCAAGCTACAAAAAATCTTCAGTTTGGTGAGATATTCCTTATTGTACTCTAGTAATTGCTAAATTTACATTATTCTTTTACATAAAATATCTAAGGCTACAGTGCTAGATATAGTTTGTCTAGGACTACGTGACTTAAGGAATCCTTCTATTTTTAAGAAGGTTGAATATGATATGAGAGAAATTAGACTACTCTTTCTAGTCATTAAATAACCATCCACAAGAATTTCACGCCGCTTCACCTAATATTCATATTCTCATGCTGTTCAATAAAACACTGTTTAAATGTGTACATTAATAATCAGAGCTATGAAGGAAAGGGGTATCTAAGAAAATCTTTTGAATTAGTAATGCCTTAATGGAAAATGAAATAGCATGATAAGCAATCTATGTCCTAATGGTATTATGATAATTAAAAAAATGTAGGACAAGATATTCAACAGTATTTCTTCTAACATTTCATCCGTCTTTACTTTTCATCCTTTCGGGTTCGATAGCATAAAGTAGCTGTTGAGCAATGAGGTCAGTGTCATTAACAATTCCCCTCCATCTATAAACAAGAATTCAGGCTTTGTGCCAACAATAGAAAGAATTTTAATAGATCTCCAAAATTTTTGAGGAAAATTTGGAAAAGAAATCTGCATTGGAGAGACCGGTACGTTCTCGGTGGGGAAGTTAATTCATGTCTCCATTTCACATTACCACAGGAGTGTCTTTAAGAAGACCACTCTTCTTGTTCGAAGGCATATGGTCTAAGAATAAACTTTCTCCCTTACGTTCACTAGTCTCTGAGTTCCTGAAGAAGCAACAATGTCTAGAGTGTCGCGCTTTCTACAAGTTTAAAGAAAAACGCATTTGTGTTGTTGGGAATCACTGTCGGTTTGGATGAAACATACTCTGAGCAACATCTTACAGCAATCAATTTATTTAGACTATGAAATATGTATCCACTATATACGCTGTTAATTGATGACAACAGTAAGCAATAAACGAATTGCATTTATTTATAAGACATTTATTTCGAAATTGAGCATGTTAAATATATTGGCAATGCACGTAACGCGAGGAATATTGCAATAAAAAAATTATGAAACTCATAAACAACCCTCTCTATTAAACGCTTTTTATCTGCAAATTAATTAAAATAATGACAATAATCGGAGAGCTACCTACTGGTTTCAAGTTCTATTAACTTGCAGCAAACATAAAAACAAATGTATAATTCTAAATCACATGTCTATCAACTAAACGCATTAAAGATTCCATCAATTATGAAAATATGAAAACAAATGTACAATATAGTCAATTTTACTCAAACATAATTACCACGTTTATCACTTTCGCATATTTTACTTCAAATCCTGATCTTAAAATATTATGGTTGCAGATGAATGAACTGCCAGGAAGGGCAGTTTATCAGACAAAACCATTTACAATAATCAGTCTTCTCTTTTCCGTTCTGAGTTCAGATTAAGCTCGTGTAACTTAAATGAAAATTTACAAGAATGTGTATGAAAGATATTAATAAATTGAAAGAGGAGTTAGATAAAATTTTTACATTCCTCATTTAAAATAATGAAAATGAACGGAAAGAAAAGAAAAGGCTTGAAAGGGGCCATGTTGAAGATAATAATTTAATTATTTTATGCACATTGCGAAGAACGGAGAAATATGGAAAGCAGTTGCAATATTGATTTCAAATTTTGGCTCAAGGCCAACAAATCCGGGGGAAGGGAGTAAGTCGATTACATGGACCCCGGTGTTCGATTAGTACTTATTTAATCGATTTCGAAGGATGAACGGCAAAATCAACCTCACCAAAATTCAAAATGCCGCTAAGCATTTGCCTGGCGTGTTACATTAAAGCATTAATGGCTTATGCAGAAAAATAAATTCAGAACTGATTTTCTTGATGCATACTTGCTATATTAGCTGCAGATAATAGAGCTTGTAAATGATAATTGTTTATGGAGAGTTTATCCTTATCGCCAGTTTGTAGCTGCTGAAGTAGCATCGTTATGTCAGTGTTATTGCTGAGGATAAGTAAAACTATGTAACACAAAAGATGAACTTTAAACTGTATATTTGAAATCTTCATTTCAAATATGTTGTTTAAAATTATGAGTCATCTTATTTATGTTAAATCCTGTCCTTCGACTTCAGAATATTCAAACTATACTGAGAATGTAATGTTTTACTAGTACTTGCAATATATTTTTGTGTTGTATTTTTGTGGGGATATTGTGACAATGGGTAAACAGACATTCTTGCGCTTCATTTGTGCGACATGTACGGCTCTCCGTGAGCAGAGAAACATAGATACAGTAATAGAAATAAAATTTGCCTAAAAGTGTTACTGATTTTAAGTAGGCTACCAACAGCAGAGTCTGGCGATATGTATCTATTTTACATAGAATAATACAATGTTAAAATTTAGCTGAATGGGCCAGAATTTGTGACAATCAATACGGCGATTACAAATTCTGAATGGACATGATAATATATTTTCAGAGAAGTATAATTTTAAAGACAAACATGCTAACTGTGAACTAGCGTTGCAATAAGCACCACGTATTATAACATATCTGCCGCCTCTTTCACAATAAATTACCTTACAGAGGAATTCTTTTGAGGGATGTAGTTTTAGCAATGATGCTGAATACGATACTCCATGTGTTTCATCAACTATTGTTCTCCAAATCTATTAAGTCAAAAGCGTTTGAATAGACTTGTGAGCAATTTAGGAGTTGATAAAGTAAAAGTGACTTATTTGATTACCCTTGCCATAAAACTTGGTCAATTTACCACCATAAGATAATAGTTTCCGCAATTATCGTTTGTGGTTTTCTAAAATTTTTACTCAATGAAGAAAAGGTGCTTGTTAATTCAAAGGTGTCTACGGCTTAGAGCAATATGCAAATAATTATTACGATAGGAAAGAAGCTTTAAAATGATTCTTGTAAATGGAATAACATAAATGTCCTACATTACAATAACAAGAGAACACAACTGAAGTGTATGTAACTATTCTAAAGTAATCTCATGAATTCCTTACACTTCTGTTAACTCGTTGATAAAGATGAACGAAATAACTTATAATGAAATATACGATGTATTATATATCAAAGAGAAAAAGAACATGAATTCGGTAAATGCGGTATACAGTATAAAGATCTTATAGATCTTAAAAAAATGCTTTCCTCAACTTCAAAATTTTTTTACCCATGATGTTTTTCGATGAGTAACGTCACAAGTGAATACTGAAATGAATGACCTACCGAAAGCAAATGGTTTAAGCTATTTTGTAATCTCTTTCGATTTCCACTTCAATCCAATGCATTTCATTTCTACCAAACACACAAATGCTCTTGATAAATAGATGGAAGTCTCCCAATTTTAACTCTTCATTGTTAATACGATAGCTTTTATTATGACGTTTCTGATACCTTACAACCCGTGTTTATGGAGATATTTATCCTCCGGTGAAGTCTTCCACTCATTTACTAATTTATTACAGTATCGTAGCGAGAAAATATCTAATGCATTGGATTTTTACCTGCGCTAAAAGCTTTGGAGTATAGAAAAACAGAACCGCTGTAATAAGACGCAAATTTGAGTTTCTTATCACATTTCGTAATTTTATTTATGTTAATAATCACATCCTCTAAAAGCCACATAATATCATTCCGAAAATTTATAGATTTATGGACATGTGCCAGTATAAGAAACCAATAAATTTGAACCGTTAGTTTCAAGAACGATGGAGATGTCTAAAACCGTAGACATATCCTTTAGCCGCTATTGGTCTTCATTTTATCATTAGTGCAAACAATATTATATTCGATACTATATAGGGAGTCAAAATACCAAATATAGTCTCTTACCTGACGGAGAGGGACCAAACTGAGAGAACTGAACAAAAGTACCTTGTTTGATACACACACACACAAACAAACACACACACACACACACACACACACACACACATATATATATATATACACATATATATATACATATTCATAAATGTTAATATATTACCATACGTATTACTATAATTTGTTTCTTCAGCATAGGCATTCGGTAAAACAATTTTCCATTTACAAAGTAAATTCGAATCAAGATAACGTTCGAAAATCATCTGCACTATATTGGTTACTACTCTTAATTATGACTCCCTGAGATGTTACGCAAGTTTTTATTCCGGCTGACATAATTTCTCTATACGAGAATCGTTGAATTTTCTGGAGGAAATTAAAAACGTCCACAAATCTGTTCAGACTTTGTAATATTAGAACGTGGAAGATGTAGCCTATTATCAGATTTCAAGAGCAAATAAATATTTCAGATCGCCTACGTCAGATAAATATGACTATCACAATGTCCTATTCATCATTCTATATAGGTGAGTTATTAAACCTGTGCAACAAGACATTATCTGCATTCATTCATCTTATTTTCTTGGAAGAATGCTTTTAAAAATATTTCTTCGTTGTATCAATAAATATAAATTCCATCTTAGCTCATATATTGTTAAAACGTATTTAACGTTACAAAAGAAGCTACTACGTTTGTAGTATTCTGAGAAAACTTGCAAAGGGTGTATGTGTGTATGTAATGTATGTATGTATGTATGTATGTATATA
>NC_068981.1:149760148-149761115 GCF_001194135.2 Octopus bimaculoides
ATATATATATATATATATATATATATATATATATATATATATACATATACATATACATAAATATATGTACATATATATGTGTATGTATACATTTCTAATATCATCCGAAATGCTATAGAAATCCTGGCATGTTTTAGTGTTATTTATTGTCTAGAATAATATAAATGTATAGGATAATCTATGACAAGCTTATAAGCACAAATATCTTTTTTTCTTATATCTTATCGACTGCGTAAATCGCATACAGCTAATGTATCTATTTCGATAACCACGTTTTAAAATATTCTTCGTATATAAATCATAAAGTCAAGACAAATGTCTACAGAAATCCCAAGAGCTATTAGTTTCATAGTAAGCAGCGCGGTGATCACATTAGAATAAATGGTAATATTTCAATGAACTAAATCTGCAAAGTAGTTGCAATTTTTAGATGCAACGATTTCATATCACCTTAGGCAAATGATTTGAATATCACACTTACTTCAACTTGACACAAGACGTTCGTTCATGTGGAAAACACACACACACACACACACACACACACACACACACACACACACACACATATATACGCACATGTTTGTATGCGAATGTATGCATGTTTATGTATATGTAGATATATACATACATGCTTACATATATATATATATATGTGTGTGTGTGTGTGTGTGTGTGTGTGTGTGTGTGTGTGTGTGTATACATATATATATATTGATAGACAGGAAAACAAATGAAAGAAAGAAACCTCGATATTATGTAAATAGAGGAATTTATCTGTAAAAATATGTGACACTTATTCGGTAGCCATGATAAAACTCCGAGTTTCGGATGCGTGGTGGGATTTTTTTCACATGAATTTTCAATGGCCGGATAACTGAAAAGATGTTGGCATGGCTTCCCACCCCGGCATCCGAAACTCGGAGTTTTATCATGGCTACCGAATAAGTGTCACATATTTTTACAGATA
>NC_068981.1:149761287-149764687 GCF_001194135.2 Octopus bimaculoides
ATATATATATATATATATATATATATATATATGTATGTATGTATGTATGTATGTATGTATGTATAGTATATTTCATTAAATAAAGACCGAACAGAATTAATGTTTTTGGAACTTGGTAAATAATCTTCTTCTAGGGTGTATAACCCGCTACTGCGTGCCACAAATCAGCCGTTTAACTACTCCCTCTCCCCGTGTTATTTCCTTGATGACTTAGTTAAGTTCCTCGATAGTTTGAACCTTTATACTTTCAATGTTTTCCTTCTTGTTTTCTTGTTGAATATGCTTTTCATAAAACGTGATTCGAAAATACAGCAGTAACCTTTGTCCATGACATTGTGGAAAAATTTGAACTACGCATTAGCCAACAGAAATATGTGTTATTCATCTCGGAGTTCCTTATTCCAAAGACTATGACAGATGTGTAGCAGTAGGGCCAGTGTAATGATATTATGGTTTGAAGTTTTCTATATTATTTTCGGCATTTGCTAGTTAAGTAATCGCTCTTGGTCTCTTTGATCAAAAGAAAAGCTATTCAATTGCTATTGTTTAGGTATATGTCTGCATTAATGGAAGGGACCTCTGATCATATGCACTCCTTTACTTCTTCAGTATATATTTTACAATATGTCTGTTCGTTTTATGATATAGTAAGGTGAGATTAGAGTGAAATTTAATTGCTGTTTCTAGTAGGTCAAGGACTCCGTAGAAGCTCTCTTGTTGCTTCGGTCAGAGGAAAAGTTGATATGAGAAATGAACGTTTTTCATAACCAATTTACAGCAACAGTACTCATGGGTATATTACTAAAGTGTTTATTTAGAATAGCTAATTATTGAAAAGCTATTGACAAAATATCAGCAAATGACTATTCTCCCCATTATTGGGTGATCTTTCTAATATACTGTTACTTCTGGTTAGCATATGTATATATTGGCGTTAACATGATTTTCTGAAGATGCTGACGTGTGTGAAAACGTAAGTTTATTGTGATACATAAACCTAGTTTCTTTTGTCCATAACTCACAGGTTGTTAGCCTGTTATGTTCCCCTCCATAGGTAATTGAGATTTCTTTCTCTCTAACCTTAAGATGACTTGAAGGTAACGAAAGCATAACAGCTACATTTCAATTTGTAAAGTATATCTTAAAAGTGTAAACAAACATTTCATGAAAACTAAGAATCTAAGATAGTTTCTGTAATGCAGTCGAAGCTTAACAAATTATACAAATAGTAAATGAAGAAAGACAGAAAACATTCATTATATTAGCTTTTGCTTCAAACCAAAATATTGATTATACAGGCTGATATGTTGTAACTGCACTTGAAAGAGTAATGGTTGGTAATATCAAAATATATTGTATGTATATTGTATCTAAGAACTGTGAATCTCACTTGATGTTGAGCGTACATGAAAGTAACAACGGCAACAGAATTTCATTTAAAACAACCTATATTTAGAAAACAACATATGAATTATTTGTTTGTAAAAATTCCTATTAGCATAGTTTGTGATATTGAAAACCAAACGAAACGAGGTTAGTTATTTTGTTTCGCTTTAATACTTCAATGAATGCAAAGAACGAAGATTTGTGTGATGAAATCACGTTATCTTGTACTTAGGTACAAATATACACACTCTTGTGGGCGTATGAAATTATTTTATTTGCAGCTAAGAGAATGTACTCAATAAACGTACTCAATACAAAAGTAGAGTGTCGACGTTCATTACTGAGCTGAATTGCTGAATTACTGTGTTACTACACAAACTTCCGTGTCTTTTTTTCCGCAATGCACTTTACTGCTAGGCAAGAAACAATAGTAATACGTATTTACGTAGGTGAAACATGTACTCATTGAAATGTCATCAACTTTAATCTTCCCAGTAAAAGACCCCTTTCAACAGCTGACCACCATACAGTTTTAACAATCACAGAAAAAGACCACTTCTTTCTTTTTTCTTTTCTTTCTTTCTTCTCCCTCTTACCAAACCACCAAAAAATCAGCAAGCAAGCGCACACACGCACATATGCACAAACATACACACATAGCTGCACGTAAGTATGCACACATATAAATTCAAAATAAAAAAACAATCTCTTCCCATGTCAACTCCACATTTCTCCAACTAGCTCTCTCTCTCTCTCTCTCTCTCTCTCTCTCTCTCTCTCTCTCTCTCTCTCTCTCTCTCTCTCTCTCTCACATACACACACACACAAACATATGTCTACAAGGCATATATTTTCTATAAAAAATATCATTTCTGATGAATCTCTGAAACAAGATGAAAGTACTAAATAAATAATTATCCAAAAGTCTGACTATTTCCTTTGACTTATATATAAAATCTGTACTTCACTTCAAACATCTATACATATATATACGCACACACACACACACAAACACACACACACAGACACACACATACACACACGAACGCACACACACACACACACATACACACACGAACGCGCGCACACACACACACACACGCACGCACACACACACACACACACGTGTTTGTCCTTATTTGTGCTCCCTCTGAAATCAGTCTCTAATACGTCTATCGTGGTTTGAACGGTTTTATCCATTTTGGTTTACAATGCAGTTTTGATTGTTTTGTCCAGTTCTTTGTTCTGTCTGAATTTTTACAACATCGTCTGTATTGCCTCTGATCTACGTTTTCAGTTCTCTTTATATGCTGTTAATATTTTCGATGATACGTTCTACAACACTTCGTGCTGTTTTGTTTCTTTCAAAGACTCTTCTGTTTCAATTACGTCATCGTTTTAAAAATCAGAGTAAAGATGCACGAAATCCGCTTCCTATTTTACTTCCAGCATTCAGCAAGGTGTTTATTGAAAATTAGTTTTATTCCATGTCGTCTTCCCATCTTTTGTACTTCCTTTTGCTTTTGTGGTGTGATTGTAGAGCATAAAATTAGCAGAACCTATTTTTTTTATTTATATTCTTTTAAATTTTACGTTTAGATTTTAACATTTAAAAAAAATTATTTTTCTTTTCATTCATTATATATTTTTAAATTTAACATTAAAAGATTATCACAATTTAATATGTATGTTCAGAGAGTTAATTAATTTCAAGATCGTAAAATTTTACACCACCAACATTTTAAGCTTGTAACTTATTCAGAACATAGATAAAGGGCACTTTATTTACCTGATGTGTACCACTGTATTACTCCTCAAACATGATATGAAATTTGACGCCATGAAGGGTCACATTTAACCATAAACGGGCAAAGTATTTCACTCTAGCACTCCAGTAAATGACAAAACTTGCAATTTTAGATACGTCTGTGTGCGTTTGTGTGTTTGTGTGTGTGTGTGTGTGTGTGTGTGTGTGTGTGTGTGTGTGTGTGTGTGTGTGTGTGTGTGTGTGTGT
>NC_068981.1:149764903-149767715 GCF_001194135.2 Octopus bimaculoides
TATATAGTAAATGAGTATGGAGAACTAAGTTTTTGAGTTTCACGGATAAGCAGAGCAAGGAACGAATTGAAAGACGCACACTTTATCATTAAAAATATCTATCATAACAATAGTAGTTTTATTTATATTTATACAGCGGTTTGTGAGTCTATTTATATTATTCCGAACATACATACATATACAATTCCATGCACATACTCGCACACATACGCGCGCGCACACACACAGATGTATATTTGCCTAACTGTATAAGATAAACACATATGAGTTTATGAAATTCATGAATATTGGAAGAAAGTGGGCAAGATATCATAGAATACTAATTTACATTCATTAGATTTACATTCATTTGAATAATAAATTGGATATCACATCATTCCAGTGAGGCTTAGCTCTGTAATCATTTTGCTTCTTTCAAAGACACTTATGCTACTTGTATGTCACCTTTATCGAAACCGCAGCAAATATACACGAAAGCACCTCAGAACTTCCCGGAAAGGATTTTATTGGCAATTAAGGTTACATAATATATTCTTCATATCTTGGGCGCTTTTTTATATGTAAACACATGTGAAGAATATGTAATTATTATGATTAATAAATAGAAAGAAATTAGGGATTTCGAATATACAAAGATAACTTCTTCGAAATGATAAGATTATTTAAAAATGGAACGGCATTTTTTCTAAAGTAAAGCCCATAGATTTCGTTATCATGTACAGAGGTCTTATTGAATGCCATCATTGATTCTGAACTGAAAATTCACAATCTCTTTTCACGTTACCTTAATACTGTTATCGGTTGGTATTTACTTTAATTCGTCCTGAATGAGAAGCCCATGGCAGTATTCATCTGATAAGAATTTCACATTCAAAACATAATACGTTGAAAAAACAAAATTATTCTCACATCTACAAGTAGTTGTTTATGTGCGTATCTTGTCAGTTTTACATCTGGGTATCAATATACAAAGGTAACTTCAATGAGGTTAAAAAATAATCACGTTACTCTCCATGTGATTTATAAGCATGGTTAGAGATAGTTTAATATGGAAACAGCTGGTCCATGTATGGCAGAAATGGATGAGTGAAAAGTAAGATATGTTGCAGCATTTAGTTTGTTAAATTTACGGAGTGCACAAATCCCAGTGAGGTTCATTTTGCTTTTCATCATTATGAATTCGATAATATAAGACTATTTGAGTATTTTGGTTGATCTAATAGAACATACCCTTCTCTCGAATTTCAAGAGTTATGTGTATCTCTGAAGGCAATATTGTAACGATATGTAAACAAATCAGGCGAAAGTACGAATATATCAAATAAGGAAAATATTGTACTATGATATTTTCTTTTTCATGTCTGTTTTTTTTAATCTCCTCATCGCACATGCTATTTCAATATATATTCAAATTGCATATGCAACATTTCAACAAACTTTCAAAACCATACATATACACAACAGTCATATATATCCGGCCATAGATAAGTCGGTAGATAAATGCACATATGAATATAAGTACGAATGTATATATTCATAAACATAGTTCTGTATAAATACACACATTTATCCACTTAAATACGCATATATACAAATAATGCTTGGTTACTAAGAAGAGAAACGGAATATTAATTGCCTTGACCTAAATACATATGTTTGTTGACTGTTTTCACTAGACATACAGTTAGGTATGTTAACTGGATTTCAAAGCATTAGTAAATACTATTTGAAATATCAGATAAATCTGTCTTTAAGTCGCAGAACGCGGTCTTAAAAAACAGAGGTAATTTTGATACTGCAATCTTACACAAGATTCTAACGTAATGTAGGATAGTTATGAGCAGAATTTCTAGACCATTGGTTTGCGCATTTAGGTCAAACCTCGAACTTAAAAACAATCGATAAAATCATCATTGTATTATTCTCTAACTTTATGTTTCTTTAGTTCTGTGATATATTTACTCACTCCAAAACACCTGAATGCATTTAAATTAACTAGTTCAACTAAATTGCAGCTATGGACACACAATAAATATCTCCGTTCTCTATAACCATTAAATTACTATTATTTGAGCTTTTATTATCTTTGTTTATATTTGCAGTAGCAGTCCTTCTTCATAGCGTTAGGTTGCTTCAGCAGTTTGCATGATTTCCACATTTTCTCTTGCCTTTCTCTAGTTTCTTCCTTGTATATGTGTGTGTTTGTGTGTAGTTCGTGTGAGCTTTGTGCGCGCGCGCGCGCGCGCGCGTGTGTGTGTGTGTGTGTGTGTGTGTGTGTGTGTGTGTGTGTTCGAGAATGTAATTGCAGTCGCTCTTGCTTATTAATGCTGGTAATGGATGCAATATTTCTTTTTTTTAGCCAGGCTTAGTGTATTATGTATTATTCTTTGTCTGATATCATATATAAATCAAGACTTGCACGCTATTGACGCTTGTCATTGAAATCCTGCCAGATTTCTTTGCTTTATCGGTATATTTCCAACCCAGTTCGTTTACAGTTAGTAGTAAGCGTTGTTGAAGATCCACAACGTAGTGAATTGTAGAGAGATGTTTAATCGCTCTGGACTTTGACTGCTAATAGCATTAATCTGTCAGATGAAATATGTCCATAATTTGGAAAAAAAAAAATTCCATAATCTTTTTGCATTGTATGATGAAATGAAATAACGATCATAAAATGGATATGCATACATATAAACTCACACACACAAATCTATATATACATGCATTTATATGTATATATACATATATATATATATATACATACATACATACATACATACACATATATATATATATATATATATATATA
>NC_068981.1:149768182-149769833 GCF_001194135.2 Octopus bimaculoides
TGTGTGTGTGTGTGTGTGTGTGTGTGTGTGTGTGTGTGTGTGTGTGTGTATCTACACTGACAATGAGATTGAATGCCAAAAAAGACGAATAAATACAGGGATGGAAATGTGCGTATATGTTTAAATAAATACAAGGGTAGTTGAATTAAGTATCTGTTTGTTGAAAGTCTTGGCATGTATATACTTTTAAGTACATAATTTCCATAAATCAATACCTTAGCAAATAAACTGGCAGTTCCATAAAAAACGAACTGTGCCCATATATTGTCATGTAGGCAATACTATTTATTGAAATAAAATATGTAAATATATGCAGGAACATAGATGTCGACTAAGCAAATCAAACTGAGAGATGACCAAAATTGACTGAATATCTAAAGAGGGCATGTGCTATATTTAATAAGATATGTTTACACTCAAGTAAAGAGATACAATACAATTCTATGAATCAATGTGGTATAGTATCAGTATTCCACTTGACAATACGATAATATGTTATGAAGCTAATGACAATACTATGTTCACTTATATAGCACCGGTTGAAAGTGCAGATGTAAAGAACGCGTTAAGTGACACTTCTATTTAAGGAATTACCTAGAAATTATGTATCTTTAATATATATGGTAGATTTTAATCATTATTTCATCTGTTTATAAATATGCGTATATATATGTGGGCGGAGCGTGTGTGTATGTGTGTGTGTGTGTGTGTATGTGTGTGTGTGTGTGTGTGTGTGTGTGTGTGTGTGTGTGTGTGTGTGTGTGTGTGTGTGTGTGTGTGTGTGTGTGTGTGTGTGTGTGTGTATTGATATAAATCTTGCAGACCAACTTTTATTGTATTATATTTCTAGCAGTGAGGTATGGCTGTCGTATTCTCAACATGAATACATAAACATTAGATATGTCTCTATGCATAATTCTCTTTCTTTCTGCTTATAACTGCCATATATTGACATACACACGAACACACGAATGCCCAAACACATACGCGTATACACACGTGCGCATACACACTTAGACCCATTTGCACATGTACAGCTTCCATATATAATTGTGAATAATATATTATTGATTTACAAATATAGTTTATGGGTAAATTTATGTCCATAAATAAATATATAATTACTTGAATTCCTTATAAATATAATCGAACTATTTAAATTTCTTTTGTCTTCAAAACGGTCAAACATCAATGATATATCACTTTGATATATCATTGATATATCAAATGTAAGCTACCGCTTACATTTGTTCATATATCGTTTACCAAGATATTCCTTATAAGCTCTTAAGTTTTGATAATAGGCCAGTATAAGTGATATTTTATTGAACGTTGTAAAAATAACAATACAAGTGAACTAGTTTAAGCCATGTAAGTTTTTAAGAATAAACACTCTATAGTTATGTTTGCGTGGTATTGTGCGCACCTGTAAAGATTCTGTTGAATATGAATAACCCATTGCAATATATTATAACTCACTTCCTATGATTCACATTGACTTCAGATTTAAGGATAAAATGATTGAATGGCATACCGATTAGATTACTTCTATGCATAAGGCTGTGATTTGTTGTTTTTGATGATGGCGATGATGATGATATGACATATATATATATATATATATATATATATATATATATATATATATATA
>NC_068981.1:149769892-149776938 GCF_001194135.2 Octopus bimaculoides
TACATACACATACATACATACGTACATACACTTACACACACGCAAAAACACACACAAACACACCCACTCACACACACCCACATACACACACACACACACACACACACACACACATATATGAGAAATTACGATAAATAAAGAAACACAAATTTATATTACTTCTTCTGACGTGCATTTTATCATTGTTGTCTGTAGAACACTTCATTGAACGTTCCAAGTGCAATTGAAGGCTTAAACATAGTGAATCCTCAGAGCTCACTTTATGGCATTATGTTAAAAGGAACTAATGTCAATAGTGGTGTCGATGGTGATGAAAAGAAGAGATGAAATGAGAAGGGAAGGCATAATAAGTAATAGATGAATAAAATGATATTCTAATTTAGAAATATAAGTATTCATTTACAAACGTATCTATGCAAAACATAATAATGATTTCTTCTGATCTGTCGTAGAAGAAGCAATGAGAAAATTGATAAAAATGACTGTCAAAAAACTGCCCTTCCAAATAGCAGTAAAGTTTTCCTGAATTAAAGTTGCAAGATATAACAGCAAAAAGCTGGTGAGAAGAAAGAGATAGAATGAATGCTGGAAAAGGAAAACAAAATGTGTTCTAATATAAATTCCTCTATAAAAACGTTTCTGGAAAAAATGTCCTTAGTCATACATGAAAAAAATGTTGAACTCGTTATTAAGAAGTAACGATGATGTTTGTTAAATATTATTAATGCAGTAAGATACATTATTAGCGTTTCAGGCTGGATTAAATAGATGACGTCAGTTAAAATGTTTAATGTATACGATAAAATTTGTATCGTCATTTATGTTTTAAAGACATTATAGAATAAACTGAGAATGTACTAAACAGAACAAGAGGATATACGTGAGATGGCGGGTCGCTGAAGAGGGCACAGGATGTGTGACGAGAGATTTCTAGGCAAAGGACATAAAATGAGAGCAATAATAGATCTGAAGTAAAGAACGCATATATAATGCGTGTTTGTTTGTTTGTTAAAAACGAAATGACCATCCTGAAATATAACGATATCTGTTTCAACGTACGATTTCACACCAGGAATCTTGCAAAGCAAATACATAAACTTAAGAATTAAGTCTATATTTGATAAATTATTCCAGTAGCTATGGAAACGCTGTTACAATTGAAGAAATAAAAACGACGAATGTTGAATTGCATGGGTTTTCTAAAGATATTGCACCAAAAATTATCCAGATTTAAAGTAAATGAGAATAAATATCGGACATCCTTTTTCAGATATTGTGGACGGAATGAAATGAAAGTTTAGAAATTAAGTGTCAATCCGCATCTAAGGAGATAACAATTTTGACAAATGACTGCCCTCATAATTCTCCAAGGCCATTTATATTTGTCATATATCAGTGTAATAGAAAATAAAACGAATCTTACGTGATATGCTTACTTTTAATCTCGCAATAAAATGACTTCGGAATAGCTGTTGCCATTCTAGAAATCACAAAAATATGACACCAGAGTGCGGTGCAAATAAGTCAATCATTACAACATACCTCAGTGTTTAGTAAACATTTTCATGCATTTAACTTGCTATCATAAGCAATTCTGTATTACAAATGAATAAACCAATCAATGAACCATGATCCAGTTGACCTACGTGTATGTTAGACAATAGATTTGCCGGAAACTGTCCATATCCATGCACTGTACTGTTACATGTCATGCGGTCAACCAAGCTGGAAGCTTTCTTCATGCGTATACTGATTAAAGAGCTAGTGTTCTCTAAACCAGGAGAAAACGTTCCTCAAAATTGTAGTAGAAACATTTGGCAATGTATCAGAGGTTTGGAAGGCTGGAAATATTGACAGCCATGTGACGCCCAAGGTATGCTATGCACATTGTCTTACAGAAGTTGCCCTGCAGGGTGAATATCACCCAGGTTTTGTAAGCATTCTTTTGTTCTTCGTAGTTGCAGCACTGCTCTGAACAAACCACTTAAGTGTCTTGAAGTTTAGAGATTTTGTGTGAAGGATGTGAACGGACATGCCTAAAATGATGGTTTTTGCCAACAACCTAGCAGTTCCTGAAAGGGCAGGTATGAAGAATGTGTACGGGCTTAAAAGTTTTAAAACTTTGCCCAGTTAGCTGACTTGAATTGCTGCCATAGTGTCTAGGGAAGAAGGGGCAGTTTGGCAAAATGTAGCAATAGGGCTCCTGTTGAATGAGGTAATAGATGCAGAAACAGTCACGCTTTGTTAAATGTGTTCTATATCACACTATATCCAGCAGGCACAACTCCATCTCCATGAAAATATTTCTACTGGAATATATTTGTTTGAATCCACGGTTTGAATTCACGGTCTTTTCGACAACAATAAATTACTTGAAAGTAAATGATAGCTTCTAACATAAGTACAGGACCTTAAATTTAGGGGATGGAGTAGTCGATAATATTCATTATTTGACTTCTACATAATTTTCCTGACCTAGGAATTACGAAAAGAAAAATAAAGATTTCAATTTCAGAATGTAAAGAGTCAGAACATATAGAGCATAGCATGTTTTCATGTATTCAAACGACTCTGCTAATTCACTGCCGTTATTGTAAGTAAATACTAGAAAATGTCATATTTTGTTGTTTTGGTCATTTAGCTGCAGGACACTAAAGAGTGAACCAATTTATAATGAAAGGCATTTCTGTACGATTATTTCCTTTCAATTTATCAGTTCAATTTGTAATATTTTATTCTATCAATTTGCAATATTTTATTCTATCATTTAATCTGTCATATCCTACAGTTCATTTTTATAAAATTTTATATTATGCTTTATTTTATTTATTCTTAAATTTACTGATTTTGTATTCATTCATTTCGAATATCATTGTAATTCTGCTTACTAACTCCGTAACTTAGCACGTCCTGTACGCTCTGTTAGAAAGTTATCATTGAAAACTAGTTTTATTATCATTGTTACTGAGGCGTGAGCTGGCAGAATCATTCGCACGCCGCGCAAAATGCTTAGCTGTATTTCTCCTGGCTTTATGTTCAAATTCCGCCAAATCGACTTTGCCTATCTTTTCGTGATCGATAAAAATATGTACCAGTCGAACACAGGAGCCATTGTAATCGGCTTAAGCCTTCCTACATACTCGCTTGCCTTGTGCCAAAATTTGTAACTACTATTATTTTTATTAAGAATGCGAGTTGGCAGAATCCTTATTAGTACGCCCGGTAAAATGCTTGGCGGCATTTTTCCCATCTTTACGTTATGAATTCAAATCGCGCTGCAGTCAACTATACCTTTCCTCTTTTTTGGATCGGTGAAATAAGGACCAGTTTAGTACTGGGTCGATGTAATCGTCTCTTCCCATCCCACAACCTTTCCAAGCCTTGCACCTTATTATTAGGTCAGCAAACTGGCAGAAACATTTGAAGATACGGAAAAGATGTTTCACGGCGTCTTTTCACCTCTTTTCATCCTTAGTTGAAATTCCGCAGAGGGCGACTTTGCTTTCCACATTTTAGAAATCCGTAAAATAATTACTATTTGATACCTGGAGTGGATATAATCGACGAGATCGCCCCAAAAAAAAAAAAAAAAAAATTATTAAAGCTGCCAAATTGTGGAATCCTTAAAACTACAGGCAAAATACTTGGCGGCATTTCTTACCGCTTTACGTTCAGAGTTCAAATTCGATGAACTTAACTTTACTTTTCATCCTTTATCGATTGTTAAAATAGTTGAGTAGTGGTGTAGATGCAATCGACTATCCCTTTTCCACAAATTTCAGGCCTATGATTACGAACAGAAATATCGCCTGGAGGGTCGTATTTGTTTGTGTGTATGGATTTGTATATATATATATATATATATATATATATATATATATATATATATATATATATATATCAATGTAGATGTATGTGCATGTGTAAGTATTGCTCAGTTTTTATGTATATATATGCATATATTTGTACATCAATTTACAATTGTGTACCTAAAATATATATATATATATATATATACCTGTTAGACCATCTCACAAAATCCATAAACAATGATACCACTATTGTATCTTTTAAGGTGATAAACCTCTACACCGCAATTCCACACCAATATGAACCAGAGGCAATAAATTTCTGGATAGAGAAATTTCCTCATGAAATTCCAGACAAAACTGAAAAGAGTTTTATCACCGAAGGATTAAAGTTCATCCTCAAAAACAACATTTTTACTTCGATGACAATATTTACTAAGAAATATCTGGGACTGCTCCAACTTACGCCAATCTAGTCATGATATACATGTAGGTCCAGATATATGAACAATCTAAATGAAGATATAGCTTGAACGTCCACAAATATCTACTAGAAAACAGGAAACGTTACTTAGATGACTGCCTAATCCAATGGACGCACGCATTTGAAAAAGTTATAAATTTCAAAAATCTAATCAACAGCAACAACAATATTAACTTTAGCATGGAATACAGTAAAACTTCACTACCATTCCTGGATATACTAATCATCAACAGCGATAAAAAAACATTGAAACAGATATTCACTACAAACAAACGGATTCTAAATAATACTTAGTGTTCTTCTTATGCCATCCGAAACACACAAAGGATGATATTCCCTTTAATCTAGCAAGAAGAATCTGCAAAATTGAAGCTCGCAATATAAGACTCCAGGAACTAAAACAAGTACTGCTTAGAAGACAATATCCAACGGAATAGAACGTGCCAAAGCAATGAATATTGAAAAAATACGAAACACGAAAAATGCTCCGGATACATCCAATACTCTACCCTTTATTACAACACACAACCCAAGAAACACAGAGGTTTACAATATTATTCCCCACAACATCCTACTACTAAAACAAGACCCAAGAATGAAACAAGCATTCGAAATACACAAAATAATAAAAAAAGAAAAGACAATCAAAGTCCCTCAAAAGATTCCTCACAAGTCCTAAATTACCTTCCACAATTCCTACACTGGTAAAGTGTAGCCACCCCAACTACGGGACTTGCGTGAACCTTATTGAAGGCACAACATACAAATTCAAATCAGAACAAACTTTTACTGTAAAAAATCACTTTACATGTTATTCAAGGAATTTAGTATACGCTATCAAATGTCAGGGATGTAATGAAGATTACATAGGTTAAACAAAACTTACTCACTGAAATTGACTGACCATACACCGACAACAATTACGACATTCCAGTACTAGACAGATTCCACTGAATGGACACATAGATATATGTGCAAAAAATAAGTCACCCAGATTCCAAGTCTTCTCACTCTAATTATGTTCAGCGATTACCACAGATAAATCGCGGATAAACAAGGAAAATATTTTCATACAAATGTACAAAAGATGACTTAACAAACTTTAAAAGAGTACATACACAAATAACTATTCACAGTCAAATCTCGTTCTGCCAATTAACATGTGGAATCTTCACTGCTAAGAACCTAATCTTTAGGCGCTGGACTACAAACAAGTGACTTCTGTCCACTCTCCCACTAGAGAGCTTAAATTTGGAGGGCCTTGATTGTAACTAAACATCTTCACTCAACCGTGTCAGCCTTTTTTTAGGCGCCAAATATACTATCACGTGACACTAACGGACGTAGAGGGAAACGTACAAAAGATGTTCATTCTCTACAAATACTTGATAGAAAGCATTCAGAGCATTAATTGTTTAGAAATGTTCAGTGACCCGTGTCAGTCTTAACCTACGACGCCAAGCATCATCACTTGATACTAACACAGAGACGTAGCGGGGAGCCTACGAAAATTTCCAAGACTAGTCATGTAACTATATTCTTTTGATCAAATCATATTCAAAACATATACTAATTTGAGCCATGAACTCCTTATATAAATAGGGCAAGCTTAAAACACTAGTCAGAAGCAAGACAGCTGCGACATAAGCCACGTCTTTCTAATTCAGTTTTTTGAAAACCAGTGCAAACTGTGAGACCGGTTAAATCTTTAAATATAATAGTAAAATGTATTTTAACTATTCTCAGTGCATTTTCAGCTTCTATTTCTTTTCTATATTTCTACCCCTGTGGAGGAGTAAAACATCTTCGTTTTCTCTCTCTATCTCTTTATATATATATATATATATATATATATATACTTGGAAAGGATACGTGGCGTTGAGTCATATAATAATATATATATATATATATATATATATATATATATATATATATGCATATGTGGGCGGTCATCTTTCTTCTCCTAACTTATGTTTCTTTCTTTCTCTCCGTGGTAGCTGGATCAATTTAATTTGCTTTGCGAGAGCAACTGTTTTATCGAAAGCGTGTATTGTTGTTAAATGCTCGAAATACGAGAGTAGAAAACAACCAACAACTGATGAAGGGGCGTTCTTTGTGTTGTTTGTCTAATTTTCCATTTGTGTCTTTCGTTGTTCAAAAAATAGTTCATGTTCCATGTAATCGTTCTTCGTATTTGTCGTTGCACACGTTTCGGGACGTCCTGTGCTCACATATGCATATATATACGTATAGATGTAGGTATGTACATATACGTATGGTTATATATATTTATAATATATATGTTTCTGCATGTGTGTGTGTGTGTGTGTGTGTGTGTGTGTATACAGAAGTAATGTGAGTGAATGGGAGTAAAGACAGAGAGGCTGTGTGTGTGAGAGAGAAAGAGGGAGAGAGAGAAGTGAGTAAACATGAAAAATGTATGTCAAGACATGATAAGATATTCAGTAGCTGCCTGTCACTGGGAAGTGGAGATAATGTCAGGGAAAATCAGAGAGGAATTTAGAGATGGGACGAAGAGCGACTCAATAAGGACATGCAGCGAAAGTGTGTCATGGTGTGGGTTTGCTTGAGTTTTAGTAAGTCGACAATTTTATTACGAATTCGATACACTTCGGCTATAAAATTTATCGACAAGCAGAAATTTTTATAACTACTGTGTCATATGTATTTATAATATATATATATATATATATATATATATATATATATATTTGAAGAAAAGCAACAAAAAT
>NC_068981.1:149777172-149781774 GCF_001194135.2 Octopus bimaculoides
ATACATATACATATATATATATATACATATATATATACATACATACATACACACACACATACACACACACATATATATATATATATATGTGTGTATGTGTGTGTGTGTGTGCATGTATATGTATTCCAGAAGTTTTCAGATTTTTGTAAGAGAAGCGGTTCTCAATGTCCTACAACTTTAGTATCGCATTACAATACATCAAATAAATTGACCTGCCACTTGTTATCTTTCTAGATTCAAATTGTTGTTGGAATAGCATTTTGAACATATCCTGCTAAACACTCAATAGGTTGGAAAATGCCGTCGGGACATTTGCAATATCATTATGACAAAGGTTTGTATTAAAGACGGTAAAAACGCTACAGCTACTTCTGAAATGATCCAGACCACTTATAGATTAACCTCCGCTGATACATGAGGTTCACAGGCGGTAAGGAGATGGTGAGAGACAATGAGAATTGTTGAAGCGAGAGGGACACAGGACATGAAAGCAAGTGGAAAAAGATCTGCAATTTTCTGAAGATAATAAACATAGAATTTGGAGTTAGTTGCGGCCACAATGCAGAGAATTATTCTTGATATGAGCAAGCACAAAATTTTTGAAAAGTCTATTCCCAGGGATCTCAGGGTGGAGCATCCAGGTAAACAACTTGTGGATGAAGGATACTGTGATAGCGTTCCTGGACACCTTCATTTGGAGGATTTCCATGGGTCCTTCAGGAAAATGGCTGGGGTTCTATAACATGTAGATTGAAGTCAGAGAATTCTACTTTGAATGTGATTAGAATTTTGTACTTCTTTAGAATTATAAACATCTCTTTACAAAAATTATGAACATTTCTGGACTGCACCTAGAGTGTATGTATATATATATATATATAGGGTGCGATTGGTAAATTGTCGTCATTTTATATTATTTGCTCGCGCATGCCCATTGATTGTTTTTGATTTTGTCGACTACAAAATATAGTGCCGTCTGTTGGGTACCGTCTGTGAGAAGAGCAGCGCCATGATGCAATACACTTTGGCAGAAATTTGGAAACAGCATGCTGTACTGCTTGACTTTCGCACCGGAAGCTCCAATACGAACATTTCAGAGTGTTTGGGTGTCAATCTGAAGACAGTGCAATCAGAGGACATGTATCGAGAGTGATAAAAATCAAACATCCAGTCAACATCATGGTGTTTAGAGTTTTGACGAGTGCTGACGATGTTATGCCTCCATTCACCTTTTCACAAGGTCCCAACTCAACATAGCGGCCTACATCAAGTATCTGGAGGAGGTAGTGCTGCTTTGGGTCAAGAGAGTGGAGCTGGAAGACTCTATGTCTGGCAACAGGATTCTGCACCATGCCACACAATCAGAAGGACCCAGTCATCAGTGTCAGACAATTTCTGCGACCACATTACCCCTAAGATCTGTTCACCTAACTCCCCAGACTGCAACCCGCTTCATTACTATGTGTGGGGCGCAGTTGAGTGAGAGACCAATAAAACTTCTTGTACCACCAAAGATGAACTAAAGGCAAGGATTATGGCAGCATTCAGTAACTTAAACAAGGAAACCGTTCAGAAGAGTTGCAAGAGATTCCGAAGTCTTTTGGAGTCCACGGTTGAAGCCATTGGCAATTTTATTGAATAGATTTATTCTTTAGTATTTCAAGATATTTTTATGTAATGTTGATAAATATATCTATTAAAATGTGATGTCTGTGTTATTTTCATATTTGCGTAATTTAGACGACGGTTTATTTACCACACACTTTATATATGTGTGTGTGTGTGTGTGTGTATTCGTGTAATTTAGACGACAGTATATCCACCGCACCCTGTATATATATAGGCACACTGGTAAGCTAGTGTACCTATATATGTATATAACGATTTATATGAAGGTTATATATAGATACAGCATAAACATATCTTATGTCCATAATACGAAGGCCATATATATATACATGTATGTAGGAACATATTTTGATATGTTAGTTTATTATTCTGAGTTAATATTCTAATATCTATATTTTGGAAATATTTATGTGTATGCTTGGGTGATTAATCCTTCATATTTTGTATAATGAATAAATATCTATGGAGATCTATTTATTAAATGAGAATAGCCAAAATAAACATGACGCGAAATTATTAAATTGGATTTATTTATTTCCTATTCGCAAAAATAAAATGCATCATATAGACCACAGGACTGAAATCCAAGATGAATAAAACTAAATTTGTTATGCATTAAGACAATGACTTCTTACAAGTGTTACATAGACATTTTAGACTAGAAACACTCGCCACTGGATAAACGTCACTTCTGAAGCCTTTGTATTGTAAACTTAGAACCCTAAAGGACATAACGAGATACTGAAAGGCAGTTTGCTCGCTGATCTACCTTTCCTGTCATCTAATTTTCCACAAGTTTCAGCTGACATTCCCAATGCATATAGGAAAAGTGGGTATATTATCTTCGAGTATACTGCCGCTAAATTCAATGTCTTTCAAAGGATAATTTGCATTAGTTGTGTAAGTTAATATATATTTTTTAAAATGCACTCTCAGAATCTTAGACTTTAAGTCGCAAGTAATTATTACACCGTGCCCAATGAATTCCTACTCGTTTAAAAAGCGTTTAAAAGAGCCAACTATTTGTATTAATAATAAATGTAATATACCTTTATTATATGTTGCCTTCAAGATATAAAATTATGTATGTTGATTAGGTTGAAATATTTGTGCCCAGAGAATGCTAAGCGTAATGTTTGAAAGTAGCAGTATAACAGTAGTATAGTGGGTGCTTTTCTATTCGTATAATAAAAGGTTTTAAACTATCTGCTATGCTACAATGATAACGTAAAATTTATTGATCAATTATAATACATATATGAATATGTGAACACGTGTATGATTCTGCGAGTGTTTGAATACGTTTATGTGTACGGGTGTGTGGTTTCGTAACCTTCGGTTCGGTAGATTGCTTATCAAGCCTCCCAAATAAAGAACACATTACTTTGAATATATGCACTTGCATGATAATGTGAACACCATATCTGCGGGACATGCTGATATCTATGTGTGCATGCTTATGTGTATGTGCATATGTATGTGTATGCGTGTGCATTATAAGTTATTGATATGTACAATTTACATTTGAAATCAATGTCGTGGATGTCGGGAACAAACTCTTTCCTTCAATATTTAGGGCATTTGGAACAATCATTATTCCTAACCGAAAAATATTTGTATTAATAAAATTCTCGTAGCTACCCAGGTTTCATTAAGGAAAATACCAAATGTGTTGGTAACAGTAACTAGGGCGCTACAACTACAGGAATTACTTTACAAAAACTCTCACATCCTACGCATTTAATTTGCTAAGTATTTATATGTTCCTGTTCTTTCGTTTTCTTTAACCGTTACATTCATGTCAGCAGACACAGAGCTGGCAGAATCGTTAGCACGCCGGGCAAACTGCTTACCAGTATTTCCTCCATCTATTCAAATCTTTCGGAATAGTTCCCAATGCACCTGTAACTACAGGAAGATATTTTTTTATCTAAAACTTTCACATCTCATCGGATACATCGTTGGACTTTTGCAAATTATTTTCCCTTCATATTTCATATGTTTTATTATTTCTATGTGTTTTGAGTCAAGTTTTGTAGCGTAGAATGTACGTAGTATTTCAATATAGTCGTCACACCTCCAATGTTCTCGTTTGGTTTTGCTCCTCGTTTGGGCAGTGACATTAAGAGATGGGTAAGTCTAATCAATTTTAATTTTGTGAAAGAACCTTGTCTCTGGACCTGCGCTATGGCTACTTTCGTGCCATGATTGTTTGAGGCTTACAAATCGAAATTCACCTCTTTGTCTTCATTGTTTTCTTACCAGGCATAACTGCTTTATTCACCCCTCTTTTAAATGAGATGTATTGTAAATTAATTTTTTATATATTCATTTAAGTTATATAAATACTGTGTTCAATGCTTTTTCGTTCACGTGCGAAATTATGTACGTGTTTATGTGTGAATTGCATAGATATTATATTCCTTAGTGTATAAACAAGAAACATTAGTTTGTACAGGTGTGAAACATTAGTGTGTACATGTTTTTCTGTGATAACGTATGTATCTGGAAGAAATTTTGCTACACATATGAGAGACATCTTTCAGTTTCCTGAAATGACGTACGTTAAAAAAATAATTTCCTTTCATTTTTCGCAGTTTCTTAAATATTGATTGGGGTTGATCTCAAATTTAATCATTCCTCGCAGGAAGCACGTTGACACACGTCCATTATTATTATTGTTATTATTATTATTATTATTATTATTATTATTATTATTATTATTATTATTATTGTTCAGTAGTTTTACTTTTATAACGTGCTTTCACTTCACTACCGAGCGCAGCTCTGTGCGCCTTGGGTATGTGCTGTGGTTTGCTGTGGTGCTCTTATGTTTACTGTATTGAAAGTGTTTTGCGTAGAATGTGTGCAGTACCCAGTAGTGTAATTTTCTGTATGTTATATATATTTGTAAGTCCTGGTGTTTTTGTTATGTATTTGTCTGAATATTTTTTTATTATACCTAAGGCACCT
>NC_068981.1:149781784-149782433 GCF_001194135.2 Octopus bimaculoides
TGTATTTTTAAAGTTTTTCCATTTCTTTTAGAGAAACGTTGTCATCTGCTGTTATTAATACATCAATTAGAAAGCATTTTTTTCTTCGTGATCTTTGACAACTATATCTGGTCTATTTGCCTTAATTTCTCTA
Source organism: Octopus bimaculoides (assembly GCF_001194135.2). NCBI lineage: Eukaryota > Metazoa > Mollusca > Cephalopoda > Octopoda > Octopodidae > Octopus > Octopus bimaculoides. The sequence goes on from NC_068981.1 coordinate 149,781,918, forward strand.
TCTGTGTGTATTGGCATATCCCAGAGTATGGTTGCTTTCTCGTTTTCTGTGACCTTTTCTGGTGTGTGTTTATACCATCTTTTTTCTGTTGTTATTCCATAGTGTTGGCATAGCTTCCAGTGTATATAGGTCCCAGCTCTGTCGTGTCTGTGAAAATATTCCTTCTTAGCCAGGACTGGGCAGCCAGAGATAATATGATTTATTGTTTATTGTCCATCTCCACATAGTCTACAGTTACTTCTTATGTTTCTTTTCATTATGTGTCTTTGGTAATTTCTGGTGGGGAGGCTTTGGTCTTGTGCAGCAATTAAAAATCCTTCAGTCTCTGCTTTGAGTCCTGAGCTTCTCAACCATTGCTGCCATCGTTTTATCATGTTCCGTTGCTGTTCTAGTTTTAGTTTCGATTTCATTTGTTTTATAGCTTTTGTTGTTGTTTCTTCTTCTTCTTCTTCTTCTTCTTCTTCTTCTTCTTCTTCTTCTTCTTCTTCTTCTTCTTCTTCTTCTTCTTCTTCTTCT
>NC_068981.1:149782788-149784417 GCF_001194135.2 Octopus bimaculoides
TCTTCTTCTTCTTCTTCTTCTTCTTCTTCTTCTTCTTCTTCTTCTTCTTCTTCTTCTTCTTCTTCTTCTTCTTCTTCTTCGTATTTGTTAGGTAGATTGATTTCTTGTTTGTATTTGTCAGCTTCCTTAAATACTGAAAACAGCTTTTTGTTTTGCTCGTGTTTTGTGGCTATTTGTATTAGTTTTCCTTGCTTCTGGAGTAGGTATTTTTGCAGTCCTATGGTGGTTATTTTATTATAGTTTTCTAGCTGTATAAGACCCCTGCCACCTTCTGTGCGTTATTATTATTATTATTATTATTATTATTATTATTATTATTATTATTATTATTATTATTATTATTGCTGTTGTTATTTTTGTTGGTGTTGTTGTTGTTGTTGTTTCTCTTTAGCAGAGGTTTTACTGGAGCTCCTAGAGTTTTGCATACGCAGCGGAATAGCTACCTGCAGCCTACGGAACAATGCTGTCCGTTCTTTTCAGCCATCTAATACTTTCCTGATTATTCTGGCCGTGCCAAGGAGGCAAAACGTTTGCAACAGTTCTACTGGGCACTTTATTCCAATTTCCTTTATATTCCCCTTGATGTCTGATACTTTCCAAGGATCGAAAAATAATTGGCACTATCTTCACCTTCTTCGTATTCCATAGCCGGGCTATTTCGCACTTAAGAGGGCTGCAACTTACTTTATCGAAGCTGAAAGTAGAAAGATCAAAATAGAACCCGGCGGTATTTGAACTCAGAACTTGAAAGATAGACGAAATGCAGCTAAGAATTTTAACCAACGTACTAACGATTCTGCAACCTCACAGAATATATTGATCTTAAATTTTGTGCACAAGGCCAGCAAGGCAAGTGATGGAAATGTGTCGATTACATCGACCGCAGTACTCAACTGGTACTTATTTTATCTACCCTGAAGAGATGAAAAGCAAATTCGACCATGACGGAATTTGAACTCAGAAAGTAAAGACGAACAAAATGCTGCGTAGTATTTCGCCCAGTGTGCTAACGACGCTGCCAGCTCACCACATTAAAGAAAGTAAGTATGTTGAAAAGAGAACTGTGTCACCATATGCAGACATACATTTTAAATAAACAGTTCTCCACAGAAAACTATATTAAGTATGAAATCTATACTAGAACAACACGAGAGTATGTGAAAATAGCATCTGCATATGTCAGATCATAATTCTATTTTGGAATTCTGTACCATTGCCAATATTTAAAATGGAAATTCGAAAATAGGAGACTACATCGTCTTTGGGATCTATGTCATATGCCAAATTCCTGATTAAACTTTCACATCATTATTTATCAGGTTTTCTAAAATTTAATAACGGCAGCAACTAAACGATTTCAATTGCAGTTTCATAGATTGTTGTTGGTGATGTTATTTTTCAGAGGTCGGCCCTAATTGAGTAAGCTTATAAACAAAGCGTTTGCGACAGTCAACACCCTACTTTGTTTCTTGGCATAAATTAACCAGTATTCCATCATTTAGATAAGTAGGTAGAGTGTAATTTAAGGGAGATTTCGACTGCCACTTCATAGTTCGAAACTTATATACATACATACATACATATATATATATATATATATATATATATATATATATATATATATATATA
>NC_068981.1:149784807-149793083 GCF_001194135.2 Octopus bimaculoides
TATATATATATATATATATATATATATATATATATGTATATGTATGTATGCATATATATATATTTTTTTAAATGTCACCACATGTGAATCGTTTCCGATTTTTTACCTTCGTGTTCCTTTTACCTCGGACTTTCCTCTGTCTCCTGTTTCTGAAGAAAAGCTTTGCTCGAAACGTAAAACCACCTTTCTTTCCTTCCCTGAGCGTCTGCTAATACTTTGTATGTACCACGTCCTCGCTTTGTTGTTTATTCTTGCGTTTGTACTTCGTTTTTGGAGTGATTTACTATATATATATATGTATGTCTATATATACATATATTTGTATCATGTATATATCTTTGTATATATAACAGCAACAAAAATATATAGGAATAAGAGCATATCTTTAGTTTAGATCACACTTCAAATGCAACAACTGTTTCAGTTGCATTAACATATGCTTTTCTACTCTAGGCACAGGGCTCGAAATTTTGGGGGAGTGGGCCAATTGATTAAATCGAACCAGTATGCAACTGGTACTTAATTTATTGAACCCTAAGGGACGAAAATCAAAGTTGACCTCGGCGGTATTTAAACTCAGAACATAAAGACAAACGAAATACCACTAACCATTTCGCCCGGCCTGATAACGTTTATGCCAGCTCGCCTCCTTCAGTTACATTAACATATGCATACGCACAAATATATTTTCTACACACACACACACACACACACACACACACACACACACTCGTGTGTAATATTATGAAAATTCGTAATAATATTTACGAAAATCAATGTCAACACCACACTATCAAGTTTGTCCAAATTGGTGAAATTCCAACTGGACATTTGGAAAACTTTTAGTTGTTAATAAACACTAACAACATGAAACGCCAAATTAGATTTAGCATTCATTCATTCCTTCAAACAAGAGTGACGTCAATGAACACCTAGTTTTCTCAATGTCTCATGTTGCGCCTTGGTTAAGTTTGGTTTAATTTTCGATCCCTTCCGTAAGATGTTGGAGATAGACTTTCAGTGTGGATAGTTTGCAGTTGAGTTCTCGGTTGGTTGGGGGTGGACAACACCTACTTCTCTTTCCATAATCACATATATAAACAAACAACACGTCTCCCCATGGGATCCAGTCTCTCGGGCCTACTAGCCATCAGTTATACGAACCATCTGAAACGTCGAGCACTCAACATCTGCCGCTCATGCGACTTTTTAGCAGGTACGCTGATGACTTTCTTATACTCACATCCTCCTGTGGAGAGACAGACAGAATATTCACGACGTTCAACAACATGGACATGAATATACGGTTCCCTATAGAACATCCCGACAACGCTGGATCCCTATCGCTGCTCGATTTCCAACTGAAAATAACGCAAGGAGATATCCACACCGAGTTATACAGGAAAGCAGCCAGTAGAGATATGTTTGTTCACTACAATTCAGCCCTTCTACTCGGTGTCAAAATAGGATCCGCCAGAAATGAAATTACACGCATCCAGATCAAGTGCAGCAAGACAGAGGACAAGGTGACCCACACCACATGCTTCATAGAGGTATTGAAAACCAACGGGTACCTATATCCATTGCAAATCGGCTTAAGTACCCAAGACGACAAACACACCGAACACATAGAAGACCTAGTAACACACGCTTCCTTAAAATACCCCCATTTTAGTGAGTGTCTGTGTGTGTGTGTGTGTGTGTGTATGTGTGTGTGTGTGTGTGTGTGTGTGTGTGTGTGTGTGTGTGTGTGTGTGTGTGTGTGTGTGTGTGTGTGTGTGTGTGTGTGTGTGTTTTTTATGAGCGAAAAGGATAAGTTCCCCGCGGCTTCAAAAGAAGGTAATGGCGAACTTCTGCTGACTCTTTCGCCACAACTTTCACTCCTGCACCTAGCAGCTCACCTGTGATGGACCGGCGTCACGTCCAACTGGGGAACCTATACCACCGGAAAACCAGCCCTTATGAGCCAGGCATGAATCGTGAAGGAACAAGCAGCAACAACAAAGGAGTGTCTTGTAGTTCTTGACGTGTATGGGTTTCAGGATGTGCGAGAGGAGCCAAAATATTTTCTACAAAGGTTTTTCCACGCTGGAGACGATGGGTCTAATCTGGATCATGTTGCTATCCTTGTGTGCTTTAATGAGGTGATAGAATCTGGGTAATCTACTGCTCTTTGTGATGTTGTTCTTGTATTTGCTATGTAGTTGTCTCCGTCTACAAATATCAGTCCATGCAGTGTTAATTCGGTCTTCAATCCTGGTCGCAGTTGTATCAGTCGCTTCAGAATATAGTCAGTCATTGCTTAAATATTCTAGTGTCAGTCTATCATAAATTTGACAAGAAATTACGCAGATTTCTTTCCCTTCGTCTGTTTCATGTTGCGTCTTGGTTAAGTTTGGTATTATTTTCAATTCCTTCCTTAAGATGTGGGAGATAGACTGTTCTCGGTTGGTTGGCGGTGGGTGGTTGATACGTGGGGAATTTGCCGAATGTGTTGTTGTTGTTCTTGTTCTTTATTACCGATAGCCATTTTAGTTGGCAGGCTGTTCGACAAAAGTTGCCTTCCAGGTCGAGTAAGATTTTTTCGTTCGGCTGCTGGTTCAAGATAAAGTTCTAGTTCTTCATGACAGATTGACCCACTCAAGCCTGTGACTAGGTGTGCTAGCGTCCTCGATGTAGTGTTATCTTGTTCGGTGGACCTGTCCCGCTCATCTGTGTCGGTGTAATAGGCCGAGTTGTGCCGGTATTTGGTACAAAGCCACAGAAATTGTAGTTTGATACGTTTCTTCTCTTGGTCAACGCAGCGGTGTTAGCATCGGTTAATAGCTGCGGTTTTCAAGTGAATTCTACTTCCCCATATTTCCTACAAAAATTCTCAACAGGGACCTTTTCTGCTCGGATTTCACTTTTCAGTTTCGTCCGTTTTGTTCCAGTTGATTTCAAATTTGGTACGTTATGTAGTCTTGTATGCTAATGATTGAAATTCACATCATTTTTGCTTTAAATCAAAAGATAAACAGTTATTAACCATTAAAATTCTATTAGCTAATACTATTTGCCATTTACGACTTCTGACAAAAAATTATACATGCATGTATACATACATAAATACATACATACATACATACATACATACATACATACATATACACATACATAGATACATACATACATACATACATACATACATGTATTTTTCGAACATCTTTCTCCGTGTGGTCGGTTCGAAAAAAATTTAAGATATTAGGATATTTTCCTACTTTTCTTAACATGAAAGCAATGTTAGCCTTAATTCACAAATAAAGAAATTATATATATATATGTGAATGAAGGCTAACATTTGCTAACATTTGCACGCACAAAATATTTGTTGTTCTATATAAATCGGTTTAATGGTTCATGTTTTAAAAACAATTGGTAAACGTACACCTATAATTCGTATAAGTACCTCGAAGTCAGAATTCATCGATTAGCTATTCCTTGAAAGCAAGCGTCTGATAGATATTATCAGACATGAACTTCTGGAAAATATATGTATTCTCTCCTTAGCAGTGGAGTTTATACAACATATATCGCTCAAATTTCCGTCTCAATGGGAATAAACATTCAATGCAGTATCAGTCTCCTGACTTCAGATTAAATTGCTTTATTTTAATGATAACCGTTATTGATTATGTTCTCCTATAAACCCGAACCTGTTTGCTTTATGTAACGAACCAATTTTGCATCAAGAAGAAATCATTCTCCAAAGCTGGTCTAAATTTATCAATGGATAATGTTCCGATACGTTTATATGTACATACTCTATCTAGTAAAATACTTTCGTATAAAATTTCGTAAGATATTAATATTGATTTCAAATTTTGGCACACAGCTAGTAATTTCCGAGGAGGGAGTAAGTCGATTACATCGACACCACCGAAAGATAAAGTCAACCGCAAAGAAATTTGGACTCAGAACGTCAAGACGGAAGAAATGCTGCTAAGCATTTTGCGGGAGCAGTAGCGATTCTGCCGGGTCGCCTCCTTCTTAAAATATTAATATAGAAATCTTACTTTGCAAACAATTCAGGTAATACAATCATAGCGATTTTTTAGGAGATAGTGAGGAAAGAAGATGACAGTTATATGCAGCTTATCTTCACTTCATTTTGAAAATAAATGTGCAGAAAAATAATTTTACGTTTTAAATAAATAAATAAATAAATAAATATATATATATATATATATATTATAGTCTCCCATACTATTACTGCTATCATCATCTTATATTAGGAACATTTGATTTACGAGGTAGTTTCAATAAACAAATATCTAAGGATCGAAAAAACATATACCAACATATTCAATATTTGATAAGTAATATCCAAGTAAGGCGTGAAAGTGCACAAAGTTATACATCAAATTGCCATCCAAAAAATCAATAGAATTGAGCAGAATATTTAAACCCTATGCTCTTATGGTTGGGAAATATATAGTAAAAACTCGATTTCTGGAATATATTTTTAAATAAATATGTTTTCCTCGTACATATTTCGATACAAACGAATATGTTATGTTAAACATAAACAAATTAATATTATTTGATTGCTAAATTAAAACTCAGACACTCCCACACAAATACACACACAATCACACACACACACACACACACACACACACACACACACACACACACACACACACACACACACACACACACACACACACACACACACACACACACACACACACACACACATATATGTTTGTGAGCTGGTGTCTGTCCGTATCTATCTATCTAACTATCCATACAAACATACATACATGTACGCACGCACACACACACATATATATATATAGAGAGAGAGACAGAGAGAGAGGTAAGAGGGGGAAGAAGAAACAAGGAGAAAGTAAGGCATACAGCACATTGTGGGTCGATTTTTTTGTATAACAGATTGCAGGATCGCATTTGTGATGTAGACGTTGGGCGCCGCACTGGTACAGTTTGATTGGCGGCACCCATTACCTCATCGCAACTGCGCTGTATGGGACATGTTTGCAGGATAGAGGGCCATACGATCCCAAAGGTAGTTTTCTGCGCTGAACTTCGTCAGGGCAGGAGGAGCCGTGGTTGCCAACAGTTTTAATACATGGATGTGCTAAAAAGACATATGAAATACCATGGTAGCTCTCCTGACATCTGCAGCACGATGAACGACACCGATCGCTGAAACTCATAAATCCAGTCATTGAAGGAAAAATAGCAGAGAAAATACGACAGAGCACACGCGAGGCGTCACTTGACATTTGAGTCAACCAAATTCCCGTGTAGTTGATTGTATCGTTGTTGCAGATCAAAAGCCAGCCTTGTGGCCCGCATGTATGCCTGCCAGATATCATTTCTAGACACAACAATCAACATCGACCTACGACGGCCGGTCGACCACGATAACAAAGATATACAGACATATATAACGGATATTTTTGATACATACATACATGCATACTTACTTACACAAACGCATTCCTACCTACCTACCTACCTACCTACTTACATATATACGTACATACATACATGCATGCATGCATGCGCGCGCGCGTGTATCTTTCATCTTTTGCTTGTTTCTGATATCGGACTGCCATCATGTTGGGGTACTGGTTTCAAGCGTTTAATCCTGCCCAAGTATGGTACTTATTCTGTGCGTCCCTTTCGTTGAATTGCTAAGTTCGAGGGAAAAGCACGGCATAGAAACAATGACACACACAGACACACGCACAAACACACACACACACACACACACACACACACACACACACACACACACACACACACACACACACACACACACAAATATACGACAAGCTTCTTTCAATTTTCTTCTGTCAAATCTACTCACAAAGCGTTCGTCGACCTGAGGTTGTAGTAGAAGACATTCGCCTAAATTTCCACGCAGTGGGACTGAAGCAGAAACCATGTGGTTACGAGGCAAACTTCTTTACAGAGCCACGCCTACGCCTGGCGAACTTGTTAGCACACAAGCAAACCTCTTCCTCCATAGACAAATATATATTCTATAGATACAGGGTCTGCATGTATAATAAGTCATACGACATAAAATATTTGTGTATCAGAGTGTATAAATACACGAAGAGAAAGCCATCGATAGGAATTCTTACATGCTAGAAAGGCCAGTCACTTAGTTCTTATTCATTCTAGTGCTCACATGCAACGTGCCTTAGGAATTGTTTGCGTGGTTTGGGTTGTGACTGCCCTTTCTAGCATGTAAGAAGTCCAATCAATGGCCTTCTCTTCGTGTATTTATACACTCTGATAAACACACACACACACACATATATACATTCGTACGTGTGTGAGTGTATATATATATATATATATATATATATATATGTGTGTGTGTGTGTGTGTGTGTGTGTGTGTGTGTGTGTGTGTGTGTGTGTGTGTGTGTTTGTACATAAATTTATCGATCTATCTATCTGCTTATGTATATGTGTGTGTCCCTCTTTATGTTTGTATTGTGCGTGAATACTACAAATTATATAACACGATTACGTGTTATCAAATGCCAGCTATGCGTCCAGTATTTCTGGTGTAGTAAATTCAGTTATGTTTTGTAAGTATCAAATATTCTTGTAACCCACGCGGTTGTGATAAGAAACACTTATCTCTTATTTTAATTTCACTCAGGTCTTTTAAAACTTAACACATACATTGATTATATAATGCAGAAAAGATTACAGCAACTGTAATTGAAAAGGTTAATTATTTATATCAACGTGAAAATATCTTTAGTTGTTCTCATTTTTTATCACTGCAACATGAGATTCTCGAGTTAGATTTGTTAAGTTTTGCTTAAGAAAAGAAAATTAATATATGTGTTAACGGTTTCAACCTTAAACATGCGAAACATAGTAACAGAGAGAGAGAGAGAGAGAGAGAGAGAAAGAGAAAGAGAGGGGGAGAATAAAATAGAGAAATTTGCTGTTTGCTCATAGATCAGCTTGCCAGTAGCAGGTTAATTATTTTAAAATTAACATTTTGTCATGCTATTCAAAATATAAATATTTTAAAGAAAACTCTTCCCAACGTAAATGAATGACATTAGAATGTATGACATCGTATTCTGACGGAATATAAAAATGTTAGCAGATGGACAGTAGCATTATCGCCTGCTCTACGGCATCACGTGAGATTATACGGAGGTAAATCCGGGTATCATATACGAAAACATTTATTATAGAGCATAACATAACATCTAAATTCGGAAATACTGACTGAAGGAAACCGATGACAACAAATCACTCGTAATTCACCTAGAAGGAAGATATGTTAGATTTCAACAATAATCTTTCGCTATGATTCAGTTGTATATAAAAATCAATAAGTATATTCTTGATGTGATTTTACCAAGACATACAGACTTGGCACAATTTGCGTCATGGAATATTTTGATCTCTGTTTCCAACTGGTACCAAACTAAAAGTTATCAAAATTTTTGCAGTTTGACATTGATAACTATTACGTGCCCTCGACACATTTCTTTGTTGTGCCTATTAATCTTGCTAAAGCTTATACTGATATTAAAACTTTGAAGTATATAGAATTTTGCAAGACTGCAAATTTTATTACAATTCGTACTGAAAAGAAGTACTCTCGGGATCATTTTGACGTCGGCTTATACGCTGCTGGCTTAATTGAAAGAACACATGTTATTTATCTATACATTTTCTTCCAGAAAAAGTGTGGTTTGAAAATGTAAAAAAAAGCCTGTATCAGTCTGAAGGTCTCTGCGTTGACCGATTAAGACCCACAAATTAAAAACCCAAGAAAGTAGCATATAATATTCTTTTTCCCAAAAGTTGAGGATGCCAAATGTGTTTCCTGAATGGTTCTGTCAACCTTATGACTGAGTTCTGTTAACATAAACCTAACGAATCAGTAAACTACTGTATATCAGCAGATTTCCAATCACCCAAGGAATATGTCGAAATAATTTAATTAAAATGATTTCACTTAACAGATAGTGTTAGTTCCTACTATTTCGTTATAATATATTGACGCAAACGTTAACAGCCAGTTTAAAAAGCATATTTTATAAATGTTAAGCATATAGATGTATATTCTGGAGCATGGAAGTGGCGATTCACATAGTTGAGCCTTGTGAGTGGATTTGGTAAACGGAAACTGAAAGAATCCCGTTGTATATATATATATATATATATATATATATATATGTGTGTGTGTGTGTGTGTGTGTGTGTGTGTGTGTGTGTGTGT